>NC_142951.1:25018319-25025819 GCF_046866305.1 Octopus bimaculoides | reverse complement strand
TACTCTCCAGCTTTCATCAGGTTTCCTGGGGGAATTTTGAACTTGGGTTCTCATTCCTAAGGTATTTTTCTGATGTTGTTGTTATCTTTATTATTATTATTATTATTATTATTATTATTATTATTATTATTATTATTATTATTATTTGGGTCACTGCCTGGAATCGAACTCGGAAACTTGGGGTTAGTAGCCCACACTCTTAATCACTACACCCATAGTCATATGGCATTGTGGTTAAGAGCGTGGGCTACTAACACCAAGATTCCGAGTTCGATTCCAAGCAGTGACTTGAATAACAACAACAATAACAACATCGAAAAATACCTTAGGAATGAGAACCAAGGTTCGAAATTTCACCAAGACACCTGATGAAGGCTGGAGGGTATATCAGCCGAAACGTTGTGTTAACAACAAACAAGATGAGGACAAATATCTGTCAAATGTAAATAATATAAATAATGTACGTAATTCCTCATCTCTCAAATATAGAACTGTATCTGTATATGTCATCATCATCATCATCATCATCATCATCATCATCATTTAACATCTGTTGTCCATGCTGGCATGGGTTGGACAGTTTGACCAGGGCTGGCAAACTGGAAGGCTGCACCAGACCCCAATCTGATTTGGCATGGTTTCTATGGCTGGATGCCCTTCCTAATGCCAACCACTCCAAGAGTGTAACGGGTGCTTTTACGTGCCACTGGTATGGGTGCCATCTGTGTGACACCAATGTTTGCCATGAGTCGGCTTGATGGGTCTTCTTCTCAAGCACGACATAATGCCAATGGTTTCGGTCATTGTCTCCATGAGGCCCAACATTTCAAATGTGTTTTTCATGTGCCACCAGCATCAACCACTTTTCCTCCGTGAAGCCTAACGCTCGAAAGGGACTTTTTATGTGCCACCAGCATGGGTGCCAGCTACATGGCACCAGCATCAACCACGAGTCTTCTCAAGCATATCGCCAAAGTTGTGGAAACCATGCCAAAGCAGACCGGTGTCTGGTGCAGCCTTCCAGTTTGCCAGCCCTGGTCAAACCGTTCAACACATGACAGCATGGACAACAGACGTTAAATGATAATGATGATGATGATGATGATGATGATGATGATGATGATGATGATGATGATGATGATGATGATGATACATATATATATATTAGGAAGTTTGAAGTTAAAAAATATGTTACTATTCCAATGCTTTACAATGTGCTTCTTTTTCAGATATATGATCTACTTACCATATATATATATATACACACATATATATATGTGTGTATGTATGTGTGTATATGTGTGTGTGTATATATGTGTGTGTGTGTGTGTGTATATATATATATATATATATATATATATATACACACACACACACACACACACACACACACCGCACACACACACATACATATATATAGCTATAAATATATAAATAAGTCTGTGTGTATGTATATATACACACACACACATAAGCAAAATGTCACAAAGGTAGTTTATATCAGTTGCTAAATGTCTGTGTGTGTGTGTGTGGTTGGGCTGGATGGGGTAGTATAACAATAGTGTTTCACACATGTCAGGTAAATCAAAGCGGTTTATGTCAGATATTTTAAACAACATTTATTGTTATCTAGGACCAAACTAGCAGACTCCATACCCCAACCCTGCGCTCAGTCTTTCAGTGAATGAGGTTGAAATGAAAGTATTATAAAGGCTACAGGTGAATTAATCTAGGAGAAAGGTAATAATAATAATAATAATAATAATAATAATTCGTTCGTTTTATTGGCCACAAGGGCTAATATCAATTAAAAACATATAAGGACAAAGACAGGACGAAGGTTACAAAAGGTTTTGTCCGAAAAGGTAGGAAAGTTCGTCTAAAACAGAGGAAGAAAACGGAGAAAGATATAATGAATAAATAGATAAATAAATAGATAAATAAATAAGTAGAAAACCCCGAAGGGGGAGGCATTGGGGGAGAGGGCCAGTCGATTAGATCGACCCCAGTACGATACTGGAAGCACAAGGCCTCAGATTTGGGAGAAGAGAGTAAGCTGATTACAGCAACCCCAGTGCGTAACTGGTACTTATCTAATTAACCCCGAAAGGATGAAAGGCAAAGTCAACCTCGATGGAATTTGAACACAGAACTTAGTGTGCCCGCACAACAGAGTACAAGGTCAATCTGTGCCAAACAGCTTTACTCTGCATGCTTTAGGTTTATTACTATGGCAACAGACTGAATACTTATTGATCAGCCTTTGTCCATATATATATATATATATATATATATATATATATATATATATATATAAATGTATATGTATATATACATGTTTATATGTATATATGCATGTATGTATGTATGTATGTATAAGGCTGATGTCAAGACATTGAGCGTTGTGAAAGAGATAACAAAGGGCCAAGTTATCTGGTGCTTTGCTGTACTCGTGAAGCCCCTTCCACTGCAGCAGAATTGATACTGGGGGAGGGTGCCACATAAAAAGCACCCAATACAGTCTGTAAAATGGTTGGCATTAGGAAGGGCATCAAGCCATAGAAACCATGCCAGATCAGACAATGGAGCATGGTGTGGTCCCTGGCCTTACCAGCACCTGTCAAACTACCCAATCCATATTAGCATGGAAAACGGATGTTAAATGATGATGATGATATATGTATATGTGTATATATGTATATATTGGGTTGTCTGGATAGTTCGTGCCGATTTATAGTAGCTTACCTTTCGACTTATTTGCCATGAAACCACCTCAGTTCTGGGAAGAGGCACAAACTTTCCGGACAACCCAATATTTGTATGTATGTACGTACATGTGTGTGTGTGTGTGTGTGTGTGTGGATAGATATAAAAGAAAGGAATTCCTTAACCCTTTAGTGTTCGCATTATTCTGCTAAAATTAATGCTTTTTTATTCACATCGTTTTGAACTAATCATGCATTACCTTGTAGCTATGAGATTTTGATGAGGTAGCTGTTAATTTTTAAAATGATATTGTAGGGTTGCTGTGAGAGACCAGAACATAAAGCAGGCAGAATACTTTTGGCCGGATATGGCCGGTTTAAATACTAAAGGGTTAATGTTAAAGTTGCACTGTAATGTAATTTTATATTCGTATAATTTAAGTTTATTGCAACATAAATTGTTGGCATTGAGACTACTTTGCATAATATTGCATTCATTTTGTAGGGACTTTTGATTTATATTGTAGCTCATTAATTTTACAGCATGTCAAACCTCAATGATAAGAAGTAAAAATGTCGGTAACAAGCAGAGGAATAACTGGAGTTTTGGTTTTATTCTTTTAATGACAAATAAGATAAAAACCTATGTGTTTGTGATGTGAAAAGGCATTTGGAAATATTGCAACAAAGCCTTTGAGGATGAAAGACCATGTTATGAGAATGCATTTGGAGAAGGAAATTTAGGTCCTTCAATTTTTTTTTTTAAGACACTGAAAGGAAGATTTGGAAAACATTCAACCTCAATGACATTTTTCAAGTCAACATCTCATACATCTCATGCTGATATTGAAGAAGTGAAGGTGCATAAGAATATATCCTTCCATATATAAAAAAAAGGGAACACTACATATGAACGGAGGGGGATGTTACTATACCAGCCATAAAGGAAGTTGTAGAAACCATTATGCTGCATGACTCTGAGCCTATTCTTAAGTTTATTCCTTTGAGTATCAACACAGAATTTCTGTATCAATGATGAAAATCAAAAGATGAAGAAAATACACTAACATCAGAAATTAAACTGTGTTATTTCTTTACTACCCACAAGGGGCTACACACAGAGGGGACAAACAAAGACAGACAAACGGATTAAGTCGATTATATCGACTCCAGTGCGTAACTGGTACTTAATTTATCGACCCCGAAAGGATGAAAGGCAAAGTCGACCTCGGCGGAATTTGAACTCAGAACGTAGCGGCAGACGAAATACCGCTAAGCATTTCGCCCGGCATGCTAACGTTTCTGCCAGCTCGCCGCCTTTAAATTAAACTGTGTATGTTTTCTATTCAGTCAGACAAATCAACATTTGTAACTTCTAATTTTTTTCATGACATATTTCAGTTACTGTATAAGTAAGTGCAGGTGAGGTTGTGTGGTAGGAAGTTTGCTTTCCAACTACATGGTTCCAGGTTCAATCCTAATGCACAGCACAATAGGCAAGTGTCTTCCACTATAGCCTCGGGGCCGACCAAAACCTTATGAATGGATTTGGTGGACGGAAACTGAAAGAAGCCCAGTGTGTGTGTGTGTGTGTGTGTTACAATATCCTTGCCTTGACAGTGTGTGTTACAATATCTTTGCCTTGACATTGTGTGATAGTTGTAAAAGAATGTTACTGATATGCAAGTAGTGTCCTTCATTTCCAATATTCTGTGAACACATGTCTGGTCAGGAAGATGTACTAACTTACATGGCAACAGGGAGGGGCGTCAATGCCATAGAAAATCCACCTTGACAAATTCTGTCCAACGCATGCAAGCATGGGAAAGTGGACGTTAAAAGAATGATGGTGATAGTGGTGGTGGTGGTGGTGGTGGTGGTGACTACGACGACGACAACGACAAAGATGATGATGATGATGTGATCTGAATAAAAAGTGCGTTGTTGATAAATTTCTTTTTGCCAAGTAGCTGGAGGCTGAATTTCTTTTGTCTTTCTTTATTTCATCTTTTATTCAAGAGGAAAGGCAGTACCCAAGACTCTATTTTCCAAAGTCTCTGAGACAAGTAGAGAAAAGAGAGGAAAGTGTCTTCAAACAAGCGACTTGGCTTCAATGCTTACAAAAGATACCAAAAATGATCTGAATTCAGAATGTGAAAAAAAAAAAAGAAAAAAAAGAAAAAAAAAGGTACTGAAACAAGCACTGCAAGCATCTTTTCTGTTGTGTTTGCAGTTTTGCTACCCCACCCATCCCACACACTGAATTGAAACCCCCATCGCACACTGCATTGCAGCATTTGTTTAAATTGATTCCCAAAGGGTAACATGCAAAACTGACCTCAGTGGGATTTGAACTCAAAGCAAAGAATTTGAAAAAATACAGCGAGACGTTCTATATGATGCTCTAATGACTGTCCTCAATCTTGCCATCATCCTCATCTTTATCATCATCATCATCATCATCATCAGCAGCAGCAGCAGCAGCAGCAGCATTTTAATGTTCCCTTTTCCATGCTTGCATATGAGTCAGAATTTGTCAAGGCAGAATTGTCTGCAGCCAGAAGACCATCCTGTAACCAACCTTCACTTGCTTCCAAGTTACTCTGTTACTCTTTTACTTGTTTCAGTCTTTTGACTGTGGCCATGCTGGAGCACCGCCTTTAGTCGAGCAAATCGACCCCAGGACTTATTCTTTGGAAGCCTAGTACTTATTCTATCGGTCTCTTTTGCCGAACCGCTAAGTTACGGGGACGTAAACACACCACCATCGGTTGTCAAGCGATGTTGGGGGGGACAAACACAAACACACAAACACATACACACATACATATATATACATATATACGATGGGCTTCTTTCAGTTTCCGTCTACCAAATCCACTCACAAGGCTTTGGTCAGCCCGAGGCTATAGTAGAAGACACTTGCCCGAGGTGCCACGCAGTGGGACTGAACCCGGAACCATGTGGTTGGTAAGCAAGCTACTTACCACATTTTTTCATGACCAGATTAAAATTAAAGAACACTGCCTCTGTGACAGTGACAACTGCTTACAACTATCATGTGATGTCAAAGCATGAAGACAGTAACACACATACACACACACACAGTCATCTGCATAAAGGGGGCTCATGAATAAGAGACTGGAAAACTTTTGAATTGGCAGCAAATTGGCACAGATTAAAGAGGCGGCCAGATGATCAATACCTGGTACATATTCCCAGAGAGCTAACCTTAGCAAAAGCATGTGTAAAAACAGCAGTAAAGTACAAAGAAAAGAGAGTTGGGGCAAGGATGTCACCCTGCTTGACAGCATTCTCAATGGGAATGGATCCTATCATGCTACCACCAACATTGATCCAAGCCTCCATCCCATCATGAAATGATTTAATTATAGGTACAAAGTAATCTGGACATCCAAGTTTGCCAAGTATTTTCTATAGCAAGGCCCTATTCACAGTATCAAAGGCCTTGGTTAAATCAATGAATACCTGGATAAGATCTATATTCTGCTCATAACACTTCTCCTGCATCTGTCTTGCATCTGACTGGAACTGGTAAGACAGAGAGCTGCACCAGACCCCAGTCTGATTTGGCATGGATTCTATAGCTGGATGCCCTTCCTAACACCAACCACTCTGAGGGTGTAATAGGTGCTTTTTACATGCCACTAGCATGGGTGCCATTTTCATGATTTCATGACACCGGTAATGGCAACGACTACAATTTCATGAATGCCATCTACATGATGCTGGCAACAGCCATGACTACAGTTTCACTTGTCATTGCCTCTGTATGGCCCTGCTAAAGGATTAAAGGAATAAAAAAGGGAGATTTTAAAATTAGCTATCAAGATCTTGATAGTATACAGGCATTCATGTTTATTCTTGACTTCTATTGTTGAAATGGAAAATGCAGGTTTTCAAATTAGTTTGGTAACTTAGATAACTTGGATAACATAGGCATAGGAGTGGCTGTGTGGTAAGTAGCTTGCTTACGAACCGCATGGTTCCAGGTTCAGTCCCACTGCATGGCACCGTGGGCAAGTGTCTTCTACTATAGCCTAGGAGCGAACAAAGCCTTTGTGAGTGGATTTGGAAGACGGAAACTGAAAGAAGCCCATCGTATGTATGTATGTATATATATATGTGTGTGTGTGTGTGTGTGTGTCTGTGTTTGTCTCCCCAACATCGATTGACAAGCGATGCTGGTGTGTTTACGTCCCTGTAACTTGGTGGTTCAGCAAAGAGACCGATAGAATAAGGCTTACAAAGAATAAGTCCTGGGGTCGATTTGCTCGACTAAACAAGTAAAGAGAGTAACTTATATAACTTACATTGGTTTCAGCCATAATCGGCCCAGGCCATGACTAACTCAATAGCACCACCCGGAAAAGTCTTTTAGTTAATTATTCCGGAACACCATGGACCACTCAAGCAGAGAGTTGTTGTTGGTTGAGATGTATCCAGGTGTAGGTGGTTTATCCAGTATTTCCTGGAGGAATTTATCTAGGTACTGTTTGAAAGTTGTGGGGGGTCTTTTTCTACTTTAATTTCTTTCAGAATAACATTGAAAAGAGCAGGACCATTTACAATGAAGAAATTGTGTCGCAATGCTCTTGTGTGACGTGATCTTGACCTTTGTAGGGGACGCATTGCACAGTAGAAGATTTGATTAAAATGAACATGGGTTTTCAGTTAAAACACTGCTAAAACTTTTTGCTGCCATTATTCTGTTGAATTCCATTTCCTTTCTTTCAATCTATTTGGAAAAATTATGAAGCATTTAATCAAATAA
>NC_142951.1:24998319-25015819 GCF_046866305.1 Octopus bimaculoides | reverse complement strand
GTTTTTTCGCCTAATTTATTTTTCATTTCGTAATTTGTGAACCAAAGCGATTGCAAAATTCCAATGAAGTTTTTCACTTACAGCAGGCTTTCCTTCGACCTATCCTTCATTGGTAACAGGTTTCCAAAGGCCCAATCAGTGGTTCATTGCATTTCTGCAGATGGTACTGGCATGGGAGTATCTGTTACTTGAGGCGGAACAAATACTGGGAGATACTTCCTTTGTAAAACACTTGGTTATCAAATTTCATGTTTATACATGTATATTCTTCACTAATATACATCAGCAAAATATATGCATATACATACATACATCATCATCATCATCATCGTCGTTTAACGTCCGCTTTCCATGCTAGCATGGGTTGGACGATTTGACTGAGGACTGGTGAAACCAGATGGCTACACCAGGCTCCAATCTGATTTGGCAGAGTTTCTACAGCTGGATGCCCTTCCTAACACCAACCACTCAAAGAGTGTAGTGGGTGCTTTTACGTGCCACCGGCACGAAGGCCAGTCAAGTGGTACTGGCAACAGCCACGCTCAAAATGGTGTATTTTATGTGCCACCCGCACAAGAGCCAGTCCAGGGGCACTGGCAACGATCTCGCTCGAAAGTCCTTACACATGCCGCGGGCACAAGTGCCAGAAAGGCGTCGCTGGGCACAGATGCCATCACAATTTCGCTTTCGCTTGCTCCAATAAGTCTTCGCAAGCTGAGTTTAGTGTCCAATGAGGGAGACGACGTTGGCATATATACATAATATCTCAAAATATCCTTTCTACTATAAGCACAAAGCCTGAAATTTTGGAGGATTACATTGACCCCAGTGCTTGACTGGTACTTAATTTATTGACCCTGAAAGGATGAAAGGTAAAGTTGACCTCAGTGGACTTTGAAGTCAGGGTGTAAAGACTAACAAACTGCTGCTAAGCATTTTGCCCGACGTACTAACAATTCTACCAGCTCACCACCATATACCTGGCTTCCAGGTGCGCTCCACTGGCAGAGCGGTGCTGCGGTATAGGGAAAAATAAGTCAGCCACCGATAAACTGTTACAGGCTCAAAGAGTTAAATCCAATGATGGCTTAACTGGCCAAAGCTTCAAAGTCATTGTCAACAACATTCTTCTTTAAGAATAATACACATAGGTGCAGGTGTGGCTGTGTGGTAAGAAGTTTGGTTCCCAACCATGTGGTTCCAGGATCAGTCCCACTGCATGGCATCTTGGGCAGTTGTCTTCTACTATAGCCTTGGGTTGACCACAGTCATGTGAGTGGATTTGGTAGACAAAAACTGGAAGAAGCCCATTTTATATATATATATATATATATTACGGAGATGTACTTGCATAGCAAGTGACCTGATCTGAGATTGTGTGCTGGAACGAAAACAATTGCAGCATGGAAGGTATTTATAAGCCATTTAAATGTTGAAGTGAATCTGACGGCTTTTGTGTGTTATCTTAAATGGCTTATAAACACCTTCCACGCTCCAATTATATATATCTATATATATATATATATATATATATATATATCATCGTTTAACGTCCGTTTTCCATGCTAGCATGGGTTGGACGGTTCAACCACGGTCTGGGAAGCCAGGAGGCTGCACCAGGCTCCAGTCTGATCTGGCAGCTGGAGGCCCTTCCTAACACCAACCACTCCATGAGTATAGTGGGTGCTTTTTACGTGTCAACACTACATGTATAAATACAAGATTAATTCCCCTTTGCGGTCCCATTATACATTATACATAAAACACTTTTCTCCCATTTTTAATCGGGTTTTAAATCATTTTATTGACTTTCCATTCTAAATTCTAATTTTCTTTTTTTCCTTCTTTTCTTCCCTCCTTGTCCAACATACTATCTCGTAGCGTTGCATTTTCCAACGGTTTTTTCAAATAAGATATGTAGCAATCTTCTCTACCCACAGTTATCACATTCGGTTAAAATGTCTTACGGTTAAGTCGGCTCTTATGAATTTCCCCGAAGAGAAGATTACATCTTTATCAACATCACTCATTCCTCTGGAAAGAAACATTTGTAATCTTCGAAACATATGTCGGAAATAAAAGAATTCATTTAACATATGCGTAATACTTCATTTATTAAATTATATATATATATATATATATATATACACATTGTGTGTATCTATGTCTACATTTGCATGTACACTTTCTGGTGTGAAAACTGCTAAACTAGATACCAGACTAAATGTTCTGAGATGGGGGGTGGTTGGTGATATGGTTGACTAAGAAGCCTTGAAGATGAGTTGTCCAGCATGGCTGCAATCCAATGACTGAAACATGCAAAATAACTGAAGAACATAATTTTTTTTTTGAAATATAAATTCCTGGATTCTGAATTGCTTCATCAATAACAGTTTTATCATAAAATTCTTTCTTTCGTATTTTTTTATCATCTTTATTCTTAATCTGTTTCAGATTCGATGTGTCAAATTTTAATTTGCTAGCCATTGCATGGAAACTTCTAAATTGTTCCAAAATTTAATAATTTACTTGTTTTCCTGGAAGTCTCTATTTTCAATTTAAATTCATGAATTTGGCCTGACTTACTTCCATAATACACCTGACTACAGTATACAATAAGCTCATCATCATCATCATCATCATCAACAACGTCATTGTCATCATCCTCATCACCATTATCGTTATTGTTGTTATTATTATTATTATTATTATTATTATTATTATTATTATTATTATTATTATTATTAATAATAATAATAAGAAGAAGAAGGCAGCAAGCTGGCAGAATCATTAGCACACTGGGTGAAATGCTTAGCAGTATTTTGCTGCTATATTCTGAGTTCAAATTCTGCCAAGGTCGACTTTGCCTTTCATTGTTTTGGGGTCAATAAATTAAGTACCAGTGAAACACTGAGGTTGGTGTAATCAACTACTCCCCTCCTCTAATATTTCAGGTCTTGTGCCTATAGTAGAAAGGATTATTATTATTATTATTACTATTATTATTATTGTTATTATTATTAAGTGAGAGAGCAGTGCATGCCATCAAAGTGACACTGGGATAAAATATATGAAATATACCCATCATGACTACCCATCTAATCAGGGTATACCAGGCACATGCATCACAACCATATATGCGTGACATGATCTCATATCAAGATGATAGCACATGACCTTGCAGGTGGGACCCAGTTAGAATTTTCATCAGGTCGAGTAGTCCATTCCACACAAAAGGTCCCTGAATAAGGGTTGTTTAAGGATGTTGAGCAAAACGCCCATGTTTCCAGAGGTGAATTATTCAAACCCAAAAAAATTCCTCTCAACACATGGCTATGATGCTCCCCAACTACTTCTGCTCATGATCAAAGATGCACATATTGTCAGCCACTAAGGGACATGCTCAAGTGGTTAAAGTCAAACAATTCACAAGCAAACCTGAGTTATTGAGCAGAATATTTGCTATAGCAATATACATGCTGAAGCAATATAGATGATAACACTTCCAATCACATGATACAAAATGCTTAGTAGCGTTTCTTTTGGTTCTTTATGTTTTGAGTTCAAATGCTACTGAGGTTATGGACAGTGCTTTCCTTAGCATATGTACCCATCAAAGTTATCATCATCATCAGCATCACCACCACCACCACCACCACTATCATCATCATCATCATTTTATCATTATTGATAGTTGTTGTTGCTGTAAAATATTTTCTTTCTTTTTTTTTTTTCCTCATGATTTCTGCTGTCTCTGTTTTAAATTTGCAGACAAACCTGACAAACTCAGAGAGTTTCTGCTTTTGATTAATAGAAAAACAAAACTTACAATAGATTAAATGTCTTTCAACTCTTTTTCACAACCACCAATCAGGCTATCAGCTGTTATCAACCCAGCCAAGCTATCTTATGACTAAATTGACAAGAGGTGAATGTTTTAATCACTATTTTAAAGATAATTCAGTCAAAACACATTTTTGGTTTTTTTTCATTCATTGTTTAGTTTATGTAGTAAAGATTGTTTGTCAACATAACATAGCAGTCCTGGTTTAGGACTAATGTTGCTGTAATTTAGCCCCAGGAGACATCGTCTCCAGCTGGCTATAAGACACAATCTGTGTTCTTATATTTTCGAACAAGGGAATTTAGCACCCCCACTCAGCTCAAAATAATATCTGTGTATCACGATTTCTGGGTTATTTCTCTTCATCAGCACAAAATAATTGTAGAAAAAAAGCAGAAACAGAAAACAGAACATGACGGGAATTTTGCAGAGATGAAACCCAGAAAAAGAGAGAGAAGGAAGTCACCGATGATAGTGGAATTGAAGAAGTGTAAAGCGATGGAAGAGGAAACCCAACTCACGACGAGAAACGGAGAAGATTTACCAGTAGAATTACCAATAAAGGACCTACAAGTACAGGGTCATTCAGACCAAAAGCACACAAGTAATAACGAACAGAAACAAGACAACCCAGAATTATGGAAACCTAAAGACATAGACACACATACAAAACATGTAGAATTACAGTCAAACAAACACACAGTCCTGGTTTAGGACTAATGTTGCTATAATTTAGCCCCAGGAGATATCATCTCCAGCTGGCTATATGACACGATCTGAGGTTAAGTTGATTACATCAACCCCAGTATTCAACTGGTACTTAATTTATTGACCCTGAAAGGATGAAAGGCAAAGCTGATCTCGCCAGAATTTGAACTCAGAACATGAAGACAAAATGCTGCTAAGCAGTTAATTCTTTTGTTACCTTATTTCTGTTGAGATACTCTTTGTTTCTTTCAATTAATTTTAGATATAACAAAGAATTTAGTAAAATAACTTAGTTATCATTAAGCTAGTGTTAGGAACATAAATTGTGACTAAGGTTTGGTGGAAGATTTTAATTCAGAACTTTTGAAAACAAGACATTTGTACTACAGAACCAGAGGTGGTTTCAGCCAGGTTGGTATCAAAAGGGTTAAAGGAATAATAAAGTGGGTGTTTAAAATTTGCTTTCAAGATCTTGATAATATACAGGCTTCAGTTGACTCCTTCCATCTACTATTGAAATGGAACATGCAGATTTTGAAACAAAATTGGTTGAAGAATTGATTGAAATGAATATAGGTCATTAGTTAAAACACTGCTAAAGTCTTTTGTTGCCATTATTCTGTTGAATTCCATTTCTTCTCTTTCAATTTATTTGGAAAAATTACAAAGAATTTAATCAAATAATTTTGTCATGTTTAAGCTGGTGAAATTTTGATGGAAGGTATCTTAGAGAGAATATACATGTGCAGAGGCCCAGTCAACCTTAATTTCAACACCACAACTATCACCAAACACTCTACCCTTATCATCATCATCATTGTCATTGTTGTTGTCATCACCACCATCATAAGTGCAAGAATGAAATTTTCTTGTGTGGGGTGCAAAACCAGGTCCAACCCAGAATGTTCAAAGTGTTTTCATTGCAGCCCCCTACAAAATTTTAGTGGGTATTGTTGCATCCTCTATACTCCCTGTTCCCAAGCCTCTGTGCATGTGTGTGTGTGTGTGTGTGTGATGTTCTTTTACAGTCATGAGCATTGCCATGAGCAAAAATGAGCATTGTCACTGTCATACAAGCAGTGGTGGAGGCGCAATGGCCCAGTGGTTAGGGCAGCGGACTCGCGGTTTCGATTCCCAGACCAGGCGTTGTGAGTGTTTATTGAGCGAAAACACCTAAAGCTCCACGAGTCTCCGGCAGGGGATGGTGGCGAACCCTGCTGTACTCTTTCACCACAACTTTCTCTCACTCTTACTTCCTGTTTCTGTTGTACCAGTAATTCAAAGGGTCAGCCTTGTAACACTGTGTCACACTGAATATCCTTGAGAACTGCGTTAAGGGTACACGTGTCTTTGGAGTGCTCAGCCACTTGCACGTTAATTTCATGAGCAGGCTGTTCCATTGATCGGATCAACTAGAACCCTTGACGTCAAGCAGTGGTGTTTCTTTCGTTTCCAGTCCTTCATGAAAAGCATGTCTGGCCATGGGAAATATTATCTTGCTTGGAACCAGGTGAATGTTGGTGACAGGAAGAGCATCTGGTCGTGGAAACTCTACTTCAACAAATTCTGTCTGACCCATGCAAGCATAGAAAAGAGGACTTACATGGTGATAAGGATGATCAAGAAGGTTGGTTAACCCTTTAGTGTTCATATTATTCTGTCAAATGCAATGCTTATTTGGTTTCACATTGTTTAGAATTAATCATACATTATCTTGTAACATCAAGATTACAATGATGCGAGTGTTTTTAGAATGGCATTGTAAAGTTGGTGTTAGAGGCTGAATCTGACCAGTTTAAACCTAAAACAGGTAGAATATTTTGGCCGGGTACGGCTAGTTTAAATGCTAAATGGTTAAGTAGCAGAACCGATTAAGTGGTACTCTTACTCTCTTACTCTTTTACTCGTTTCAGTCATTTGACTGCGGCCATGCTGGAGCACCACCTTTAGTCGAACAAATCGACCCCAAGATTTATTCTTTGGAAGCCTAGTACTTATTCTATCAGTCACTTTTGCCGAACTGCTAAGTTACAGGGACGTAAACACACCAGCATCAGTTGTCAAGCGATGTTGGGGGGACAAACACAGACACACAAACAGATACACACACATACATATATACATATATACGACGGGCTTCTTTCAGTTTCCGTCTACCAAATTCACTCACAAGGCTTTGGTCGGCCCGAGGCTATAGTAGAAGACACTTGCCCAAGGTGCCACGCAGTGGGACTGAACCCAGAACCATGTGGTTGGTAAGCAAGCTACTTACCACACAGCCACTCCCGGTACATAGAATGTTCCTTTACTTAATGAGTTCAAATGCTACTCTGGTCAACTTTTACATTTCATTCTTCTTTTTAGATAAGTGTAACTAGGACTACATTATGCAATGTATCCTTCCTGCACCGGTCTTGCTTTTGAAGTTGATAAGGTGTTATTCGAGAAGGATTTAACTGCTATTTCTGCAAGGCTGACTGACTTCATTGAGTTTTCCCTAGCTGGCTCGTATCTACTGCAATTGCTAGTGTTGCTGCTGCATTTGCTGCTGCTAACGTCAACAACATTGGTATTGCTAATGTTGCAGCAGCTTTTTTTTTTTTGTTACTGTTGTTGTTGTTGTTAGTGCAGCTGACATTAACTACTGTTGCACTAGATGTTAAGACAGTAGACATTACTGCTGCCTCCCACCACAGAATAAGAAATGCTTCAAAAACAAAATAAAATCCACCTGGCCTCGTTCATAAACAACAAACTCCATAACATAAGAGGTAAGCTCTATTGGGTGAAATTTATCCTTGACCTGGTTGTTAATTACTATTCAAAGTTATTTCAATTCACTTCACTGAAATCACTAATTTTCTTGGGAAAGGCATACATACCACAACGTCCCATTGTTCCCGATAGATCTAAAAAGCATTAAATCTATTTGAAAGAAATTCTGGAAAACATCCAGCTGGTGTGATAAAATAGTTGCTTCTAATTTAGACACCAGGGGGCAGTGGTGGTGGTGGTAGGTGGGTGGGTGTTGAAGTTAGGAATATCTTTAATCTTTCATCTTTAAATTGCTTCAGTCATTAGACTGCGGCCATGCTGGGGCACTGCCTTGAAGAATTTTACACAAACTTATCAACCCCAGTACTTATTTTTTTGTAAAGCCTGGTACTTATTTTATTGGTCTCTTTTGCTGAACTGCTAAGTTATGGGGATGCAAACACACCAACACCGGTTGTCAGGTGACAAACATATACACACAAAGACACACACACATAGATAAAGATATATACAATGGGCCGCTCACAAAGCTTTGGTCGGCTCAAGGTTGCAGTGGAAGACACTTGTCCAAGGTGCCATGTAATAAAACTGAACCCAGAACCATATGGTTGGAAAGCAAGCTTCTTACCACACAGCTATCCCTATGCCTGTGTAATTCCTTCCAAATTTGTCTACTCACTTGTATGTGTGTGTGTGTGTGTGTGTGTGTGTGTGTGTACAGATGTGTGTTATAATGTTGGTTTATGTCTGTGCATCACCGAAAATTGCTCAGCCGCAGGTTGTGGATATGACTGTTATTTTCCCTGTCAACAGTTCATCTGTTGGCTTTGTGCCTTCAAACACATGTGAAATAAGATATCTTTTACTAGCAAAAACAAAAAAAAAAAAAATTGAAAAAGGTAAGGGTTAGAGACAGGAAAGGCATCCATCCGTAAAACAATGCCTCATTAATGTAGTCAACTAACTAACACCAGAATGGAAAAAAAAACACGTAAAATGAATAAATAAAGAATGAAATATTGGCACAAAGCCTGCAAGTTCAGGATGGAGGTGCATGTTGATTATATTGACTCCAGTGCTCAACTGGTACTTATTTTATTGACCCCAAAAGGATGAAAGGCAAAGCTGACCTTGGCAGAATTTGAACTCAGAACATAAAGATGGATGAAATGCTGCTAAGAATTTTGCCAGCATGCTAACTATTCCATCAGCTCGCTACCTTAACAAAGAATGAAATATTGATTTCAAATTTTGGCACAAGGCCAGAAAGTTTGGGGGAGGGGATAAGTTTGTTACATCAACCCCAGTCCTCAACTGGTACTTATTTTATCGACCTTAAAAGGATGAAAGGCAAAGTCAACCTCGAAGGAATTTGAACTCAAAACATAAAGATGAAAGAAATGCTGCTAAGTATTTTACCCAGTGTGCTAATGATTCTTATTTCTTTATTGCCCATAAGGGGCTAAACATAGAGGGGACAAACAAGGACAGACAAAAGGGTTAAGTCGATTACATTGACCCCAGTGCATAACTGGTACTTAATTTATCGAACCTGAAAGGATGAAAGGCCAAGTCGACCTTGGTGGAATTTTAACTCAGAACGTAAAGACAGACGAAAAACCGCTAAGCATTTCGTCCAGCATGCTAACGATTCTGCCAGCTCACTGCCTTAACGAAGAATAATATAGCAAAATGTCTTAAAAATTGTTAGCACTCTGTCACTTACGACGTCGAGGGTTCCAGTTGATCCGATCAACGGAACAGCCTGCTCGTGAAATTAACGTGCAAGTGGCTGAGCACTCCACAGACATGTGTACCCTTAACGTAGTTCTCGGGGATATTCAGCGTGACACAGTGTGACAAGGCTGACCCTTTGAATTACAGGCACAACAGAAACAGGAAGTAAGAGTGAGAGAAAGTTGTGGTGAAAGAGTACAGCAGGGTTTGCCACCATCCCCTGCCGGAGCCTCGTGGAGTTTTTAGGTGTTTTCGCTCAATAAACACTCACAACGCCCGGTCTGGGAATCGAAACCGGGATCCTATGACCGCGAGTCTGCTGCCCTAACCACTGGGCCATTGCACTTCCACGTCTTGAAAATACATTTATATGAATTAGTCTGTTTATTACTATTACTCTTGGAATCCTGGAATCCCTTGTAACTTGTCATGGAACCCTAGGGTTCAGGAGAGCCCCTGTTAAGAAATGCTGTTGTAAAAACTAAGGTTACACTTAAGGTTCACAAGGTGTATCACTTCTAATTAGTTGGTGATCCTTCACAAAATTCAAATAAGACACACTCCAGAGTACTTGCTCATATATATATTCAATGGTAACATGGGCATGGCGGTGTGGTTAAGAAGTTCGATTCCCAACCCATGATTTTGGGTTCAATCCCACTGTGTGGCACCTTGAGCAAGTGTCTTCTACAATAGTCCTGGACTGACCAGAGATATAATAGAGATGATGAGTAGAGATGTGTGTGTGCATCAGTGTGTGTGTGTTTCTGTGAGTGTGCACTGGTGTGTGGGTGCATTTGTATGCATTGGTGTGTGTGTATGCATGCATTGGTATGTGCATATTTGTGTGTGTATGCATTGGTGTATGTGCATTGGTGTGTGTGCATTGGTGTGTGTGCGCATTGGTGTGTGTGTGTGTGCATGTGTGCTTGGTGTGTGTGTGTGCATTGGTGTGTATGTGTGCATTGGTGTGTTTGTGTGTGTGTGTGCATGCATTGTATGTATGTGTGTATGTATTGGTATGTGTGCATGTATGCATTGGTGCATGTGTGTGGGTATGCATTTGTGTGTGTTTATTTGTGATTCCTTGTCTTGGCATTATACTATAGCTGTAAACAAGCAATCATCGAAATTCAAGCTGTACTGTTCCTTTCCAGTTTTCTGAGGAAATGTGTCCAGTGATGGAGAAATACCTTGCTTGGTAATAGGTGAGGGTTGGTAAGAGGGAAGGCATTCAGCTGTAAAAAATATGACTGAACAAATTTTCTCTGACCTGTACAAGCGTGGAAAAGTAGACGTTATAAAAGATGATGGTGCTACTGCTACACACAGACACAAACAAACATCTTAGACTTTCTCTTAAGAACAAAAACAAAAAAAGGAAATGGCTGTATGGTAAGAAGCTTGCTTCCTAACCACATAATTCCTGGTTCTGTTCCACTGTGTGGCACCCTGGGCAAGTATCTTTTACTATAGCCTCAGGCCGACCAAAGCCTTGTGAGTAGATTTGGTCAACGGAAACTGAAAGAAGTCCATTGTATATATATACATGTGTGTGTGTGTGTGTGTGTGTGTGTGTGTGTGTGTGTATGTTTCCCCCACCACCACCACTTGACAACCAGTGTTGGTGTGTTTACATACCTGTAACTTAGCAGTTTGGCAAAAGTAATCGATAGAATAAGTACCAGGCTTTAATATAAAATAAGTACTGGGGCTGATTCATGCAGGAGTGGCTGTGTGTTAAGTAGCTTGCTTACCAACCACATGGTTCCGGGTTCATTCCCAGTGCGTGGCACCTTGGGCAAGTATCTTCTACTATAGCCTCGGGCCGACCAAAACCTTGTGAGTGGTTTTGGTAGACGGAAAATGAAAGAAGCCTGTTGTATATATGTATATATATATATATATATATATGTATATATATATGTATATATGTATATATATATGTATATATATATGTATATATATATATATATATATATATATATATATATATATATATATGTATATATATATGTATATATATATATATATATATATATATATATATATATATATGTATATATATATATATATATATGTATATATATATATATATATATGTATATATATATATATGTATGTATATATATATATATGTATGTATATATATATATATGTATGTATATATATATATGTGTGTGTGTGTGTGTGTGTGTGTGTGTGTGTGTGTGTGTATGTTTGAGTGTCTGTGTTTGTCCCCCCCAACATTGCCTGACAACCGATGGTGGTGTGTTTACATCCTCGTAACTTAGCGGTTCGGCAAAAGAGACCGATAGAATAAGTACTAGGCTTATAAAAAATAAGTCCTGGGATCGACTTGCTCAACTAAAGGCGGTGCTCCAGCATGGCCACAGTCAAATGACTGAAACAAGTAAAAGAGAGTAAAGAGTAACTTAAAATTCTTCAAGTTGGTGCCCCAGCATGGCCGCAGTCTAACGACTGGAACAAGTAAAAGACAGCAGATAAAAGACCAGCATGCTCGTATATGCAGTATTTCCTCTCTCTGCCATCTCTACAACAGCTTCTACTCTTATGAAGTAGAAAGCTGCAAAGTACCCCCCTCCACACAAGTCCACCTCCTGCCTTTCCTCACTCACCTTTCTTACTGTTTCATCCCACTAACTTTGCATCCCCCCCCCCCCACTGCTCAATCCCCTTCAGAATTACTTCCCTTTGGAATTTCCTTGTTATCAAGGTTTTTTTTCTTCTGATTATTGCTTTTCATTTTTTTTCGTTTCTTTTTTCTTTTCTTTTTTTTTTTTCACTGTTAAGCATTGACCTACAAACAGTGACACTGAACATCATCTATATCAAATGCAACATTCTGGGTGGCCTGCAAAGGTCACGAGTACAAACAACTCCTCCTACTCTAAATAATTGACAAAAAAAAAAAAAAAAAAAATTGCAAGGAAAGAATTCAAGCTTATTTATTAGGATAAAAGGCACTTAGAGACATACCATTAAAATAATTTCATAATAACAAGAGATTAGGAGAAAAGAAATCAAACGAGACGCTTATTATTCTTTCAATAAATAATTATTAAAAACTTGGCAGCAAGTATGATTGCACTCATAATTGATTGAAGAATATTTTTCCTTTCATCTATTAAATATTTTATTACAAAACAGAGAAGATTCTTCGCTTAATTTCAACAAATTTCTGGTTTCTCTCGTGAAACATATTTTTTGTTTTGCAGCAGCCATTTTAGCACAGATCAGTATTCAAGATAATGTATTCCATCGATCACTATTTTTGTCCAGACTTATTTTACATGTAGTTTTCTCCTAATTTTTCTGACCTCATTGAATTTTTCAGTTTATCCACATTGGTCTCTTTACTGGTTGAGGGTTGGGGGTTGGAGGAATGGTCTTTCTTTTGTTTTGCGAAATGATAGAATAATATTAGAAGAAGTCTAGCAAATGGCTAAATAAATTTTGCATAAAATGTATTTATAATTTTTTTCCTAACTGCAAAGTTCCTTCATTAGAATATTGTATAAATACAGACAAAGACACAAATTCAGGTGTGTGAAGGTGGTGATGCTGGTGGTAGCAGCAGTGGTGGCAGTGCTTGTGATGGAGTTAACAGTTGAGTAAATACATTTCAGTAGTTGACTCATACCAATCCTCAAATGACAAAAGCTTGAAAATCAACCACGGCAGAATTCGAACTGAGATAATAATAATAATAATAATAATAATAATAATAATAATAAATGCCCAGATGCAGTACCAGGCAGTGGCTCCCATGGCTTCTGATCTTAATTGATTGGAAGTGTTATCATGTACTTTGTTTTGGCTTGGTATAAAAAGATGGGCTACAGCAAATATTCTGCTTAATACCACAGATTTGCTTGTCAGTTGTTTGACCTTAACCACTTGAGCATGTCCCTTGGTAGCTGACGATATGTGCATCTCTGATCATGAGCAGAAGTAGTGGGGGAGCATCATAGCCATGTGTTGAGAGGAATTCTTTGGGGTTTGAATAATTTACCTCTGGAAACATGGGTGT
Organism: Octopus bimaculoides; assembly: GCF_046866305.1. Lineage (NCBI taxonomy): Eukaryota > Metazoa > Mollusca > Cephalopoda > Octopoda > Octopodidae > Octopus > Octopus bimaculoides. The sequence goes on along the minus strand of NC_142951.1, from coordinate 25,002,701 downwards.
TTTGTTCACCCTTAAACAAACCTTATTCAGGGACCTTTTGAGCGGGATGGGCTACTCGACCTGAAGAAAATTCTAACTGGGCCCCACCTGCGAGGTCATGTGCTGTTTATCTTGATATGAGATCACCATGTTGCACACATATGGTTGTGATGCATGTGCCTGGTGTACCCTTATCAGACGGGTAGTCATGATGGGTATAATGGGCTTCGTATATTTTACCCCAGTGTCACTTTGATGGCATGCACTGCTCTCTCACTCAATAATAATAATAATAATAATAATAATAACAACAACAACAATCGTTTCTTTATTGGCTACAAGGGCTAAATACAAAACAAAGAGGGACAATACAAACGTACGGACATGTGGGGTTTAACACAAAAATTGAGTAGACAATAAAATAACAATGGCAATTAACAATACAATTAAACAATAAAAATTCTCCAAAAACCAGAGAGTTCCTCACAGGAACAACTAAGGAACCCTGCACATCTTTGTTATCCCAATCACCAGGTGCACCTCAGCAGGCACCTCTCTTCTCCTCAAATCCTCTGGTTTACAAGCGAAAGTTCAGAATAGGCACATTTACACAGGCCATCCTTGCCACATTCACCCACCTTTTAACAAAAATACTGAAAGCCAGAACTTTCTTCTCCACCTTTACTTCACTTTTCAAGTGGAACTTGAAGAAGTCAATGAGAGCTTGGCCAAAGAGGAAAGTATCTGTCTTCAGTCCTTTCAGTCTTGTCCACCTCACTACCTCCTTTGCCATAGCCACCAGACAGAGGAAAACTGCCTTTCCTTCCTGGTCAAAGGAAGGCGGCAGGGCTATCTTCATGATGGACTCGGCTGATAACGCGATCCATCCTACAAGCATCAACAGCTGTTCAACAAAACTCCACAAGTCAGTAATGCACAGATACTGGACGAGTGCATGCAGGATGGTTTTATTGCCCTGCGCACACCTCGGACAAGCCTGTCTGACAGCACTTTTGTATCTGTAGAGCTTGTCTCAAACCGGTAGAGCTTCCCAGTAGCACTGCCAGGCCATGGATTTCTGGAAGTTATCCATCAGCCCTGGCCTGAAAGTCCTCCAGAAAAGTCCAGTTAATTGATCCCTTTCAATTAATTATTTGAAAGCTAAATCTCTTCAGCGGTAGATAAAGTTATACAAAATAATTTAAAATGATACATACATATATATATATCATCATCATCGTTTAACGTCCGCTTTCCATGCTAGCATGGGTTGGACGATTTGACTGAGGACTGGTGAAACCAGATGGCTACACCAGGCTCCAATCTGATCTGGCAGAGTTTCTACAGCTGGATGCCCTTCCTAACACCAACCACTCCGAGAGTGTAGTGGGTGCTTTTACGTGCCACCAGTACAAAGGCCAGTCAGGCAGTACTAGCAATGGCCACGCTCAAAATGGTGTGTTTTACGTGCCACCTGCACAAGAGCCAGTCCAGGGGCACTGGCAATGATCTCGCTCATTATTATTATTATTATTAAGGCAGCAAGCTGGCAGAATCGTATATATATATATATATATATATATATATATATATATATAGTTTAAATTTACAGAAAGCAAAAGACAAAGACAAGTGAGGGAACAACAAGCAGGTATACTAGTTTGACGCTCAGGAAGAATGGTAAAGTCTTTGACGTTTCAAACTGAGGCTCTTCAACAGAAAGGATTGAGAGGGAAAAAAATGGAGAGAGAATGTAAAATAATGGAAAGAAAAATGTGTAGGGATTAATGGCTCAACATATTAATGTGTTTATTCTTTTATTTGTTTCAGTCATTTGACTGTGGCAATGCTGGAGCACCACCTTGAAGGGGTTTTTTAGTCAAATAAATCAACCCCCAGGACTTATTTTTTTTTAATCCTAGTACTTATTCTATTGGTGTCTTTTACTGAATTGCTAAGTTGTGGGGACATAAACACACCAATACTGGTTGTCAAGTGATGGAGGTGGGGACAAACACAGACACAAAGACACATACACATAGATACGACAGGCTTCTTTCAGTTTCCATCTACAAATACAACTCACAAAGCTTTGGTCAGCTCAAGGCTATAGTAGAAGATACCTGCCCAAGGTGTCACGAAGTGGGACTGAACCCAGAACCATGTGGTTGTAAAGGAAACTTTTTATCACACAGCCATGCCTGCGACTGTATGTATGTATATATATATATATATATATATATATATAGAACATTTTCCCAGGAAGGACATCCAGCTGTAGAAACTGCCAAATCAGATTGGAGCCTGTTGCAGCCATCTGGTTCACCAGCCCTCAGTCAAATCGTCCAACCCATGCTAGCATGGAAGACGGACGTTAAACGATGATGATGATAAATACAAAAATGGGACAAAGATGCAAAACATCCAGACAGGTGAAACAAAAAAGGGACAACAAAATATCCAGACAGACGATACAAGGAAAACAAGGATGGATCATTCGGAGTTTTCTATCCTCAGTTGAGTTCCGGATTATCTTTGCAATTTCGGCTGGAACTCGATTGAGGATAGAAAACTCCGAATGATCCGTCCTTGTTTTCCTTGTATCGTCTGTCTGGATATTTTGTTGTCCCTTTTTTGTTTCACCTAACTGTCTGAATGTTTTGCGTTCTTGTCCCATTTTAGTGTTTTTTTTACATATAAAATATAGTGGCATACGTACACTTTGGTCTCTCTCTCCCCCTCTCTCTCTCTCTCTCTCTCTCTCTCTCTCTCTCTATATATATATATATATATATATATATATATATATATATATATATGATCATCATTGACCTTGATGAATGGCAAAGTCAACCTCGCCGGAATTTGAACTCAGAACATGGAGACAAACGAAATACTGCTAAGTGTTTTACCTGGCAATCAAACAGTTCTGCCAGCTCATCACCACATACAAACGTAACATATACAAGACAGAAAAAAGTTGTGACATACCTGAGAGGTTCAAATGTCATGACCCTTGCATTGCATAACCCCTGCATTGCAAAAGTGTTGCATTCCCAAAAGTATTGCGAAACCTATTTTCCGCTGGACCCCCATGTTATGTAACATGGGAAAAGTAGGGTTTGCATTATAGAATTCCACACAACCTCAGTATGTATGCATGGACTAATGTTGATTCCTAGACCTGTAGGGGGTCACCGAGTATCAACCCAGTGTGCTCATCATGTCTAAAGGCAGCACTGTATATTTATTGGGCTGGTACTTATTTCGTTGGGGAAGAGGATTCGGGAACGATGAAAACGCTTTATCCCAGTGAAATTCAAAAATAATTGCTTAACATAATAGTCATGAAACTTCATATTCCCAGGGGCGCAAGGGTGTTACGGTGTTTGTTGTTTATAACCTTCTCCGTTTGTGGTGGTGGTGGTGGTGGTGGTGGACTGTTCAAATGATGTTAGTTAACATAATAAATGTAGTTCTAAATCAGGGTGGAGTGAGGTAGAGTGGGTGGGTGGGTGGGTAGAGGAAGGAAACGAGAATCAAAACTGGGCTATGTATGTAGACTTGAATTTGCAGCAGGGAAATACTGCTGCACCAGGTCAGAACAACAATAGCAGTGACTACGACGACGACAATAACTCTGTTATCATCATCATCATCATCATCATCATCAACAACAAGAACATTATCTTCAACAAGAGGCAAAACAAGACGAAGAAGAAGAAGAAAATGGAAAATAGAAAATAAATATAGGTAAAGAACGTGAATATAAATAGGTCAGTAAACACGAAGTAGGCTGACATAAACTCTTTTCAGGGCAACGAACGGAGGAGGTGGTGGTGGTGGTAGTGGTGATGGTGAGTGTTACGGTGGGAGGCGTGGTATAGCGCGCGCGCTTGAGAGAGAGAGAGAGAGAAAGAGAGATTAAGAGGGGGGTAATAAGGTGGGGTGCTATGTAAATGGGCTGGAAAGACTACACACACGCACACATATATGTATATACGGATGCAGGCATACACATAGGTGTGTGCGTGTGTATATGAGTGTGTATAAAAAAGAAATTAATTAATAATAGAATGACAAATGCAAGAAACAAAAACAAAAAAAGGTACAAGGAGGTAAAGAAAAGGAAAAAAAAAAACGAAACTAAAACAACCAAAGAAAAAAATTTACAAAACAAATAAACACAACTTAAACGTCGGAAAATAAAAACAAAACAAAACGAAACGAAAATAGAAACGGAATGAAAGGATAAAGATAGAATGAAACGACCGTGCCACCACTACAAACAACAACAACAACAACAACATACACCCCCTCCCGTCGTCGCCGCCGCCGCAAAGAAAAAAAAAGGAACGAATAAAATGAAAATAAACAAAAAACAAAAATACAAAACAACAAAT
>NC_142951.1:24955819-24995819 GCF_046866305.1 Octopus bimaculoides | reverse complement strand
ATAGAACTATAGCTTGAAGACATTCCAGTAGTGACTGTCTTGTTGTTGTTATCATCATCATTAAGACGGCAAGCTGGCAGAATCGTTAGCATGCTCAACGAAATGCTTAGCAGTATATTTCGCCCGTCGCTACATTCTGAGTTCAATTTCCGCCAAGGTCGACTTTGCCTTTCAACCTTTCGGGGTCGATAAATTAAGTACCAGGGAAACACTGGGGTCGATGTAATCGACTAGTCCCCTCCCTCCAAATTTGTGTTTTGTGCCTTCAGTAGAAAGGATTATCATCATCATTGTTTTAACATCTACTTTTCCTTGCTTGCATGTGTCAGATGGATAGATAGTCAGATGAAGTTTACAGAAGCAGATTTTCTATGGGCCGAAGTGTTAAGTCCACTCCCCTTGATGAAGAGGATTGGCCTACAAGAGTCCTATGTTGGCGACACATAAAAAGCACTTACACCAGTGCCACATAAAAGCACTTGTGCCAGTGCCACATTAAAAGCACCCATTACACTCTGTAGAGTGGTTGATGTTAGGAAAAGCACCCAGCCATAGAAACCAAGCCACATCAGACTGGGACCTGGTGCAGTTCTCCAGATTGTCAGCTCTGGTCAAACCATCCGACCCATGCCAGTATGGAAAACAGACATTAAAGGATGATGATGATGATGATGATGTTGTGGTGGTGCTGCTGCAGCTGATGATGATGATGAACTAGTTTATCAGTTTTTCCTTTTCCTTGAACTGTATATCTTTTGCTCATGTTTATTTACAAATACAACAGGCTTCGGTACAGTTTCTGACAGCTAAGTCTCATTTATAAAGGTTTGTTCAGCCAGAGACAATAATAGAAGACAATTGCCTAAGTTGCTGTGCAGTGGGATTGAACATGGAATGACCTTGTTGAGAAGTGTAATTCTTAACTAAATACTCATATCTGTGCCCTAGAAACTTAATGCTCAGCAATCCAACCCCATCTAGCTGTGAGTCAATGATTCCCGAAGTGAGCAGTACTGCTTGTTTGTGGGTGCTAGAAGGCAAGGGCATGGTAGCTGTGTGGGGAAACAAAGCAGCAATGAGATGGCAAAGGGCAAACAACACAAATTAGTAGCCGCCTCTAAAACTGAGAACTAACTGCATTTACGTGCAGTGAGAGCACGATGTTATTTCATGAACAATACTTTTAAAACTACTATTACTGCTGCTGCTGCTGCTACTACTACTACTACTACTACTACTACTACTACTACTACTACTACTACTACTACTAATAATAATAATAATAATAATAATAATAATAATAATAATTAATTCGTTTTATTGGCCACAAGGGCTAATATCAATTAAAAACATATAAGGACAAAGACAGGACGAAGGTTACAAAAGGTTTTGTCCGAAAAGGGAAGGAAAGTTCATCTAAACAGAGGATAGACAGAAGGCCTTAAATTTTGTGGGGAGGGAGCCAGTTGATTAGATCAACTTCAGTATGCAACTGGTACTTATTTTATCGACCCCCCCCCCCAAAAGGATGAAAGGCAAAGTTGATCTTGGCGGAATTTGAACTCAGATCGGAGCACGGGGCAAAATACCGCTAAACATTTCGTCCAGCGTGCTAACGATTCTGCCAGCTCGCTGCCTTAATAATAATAATCAATAATATTAATATGCTTATTATTTTTTTTTTGTGTGTGTACCTGTGGTGTGTATCACACTTACTTCAAAGGAAGAGGTAAAAAGGTTGGAGGGAGAGGTACAAAGAAAAAGAGAAATAAAAGGTGTTAAGCAGAGGAGGTATACTTGAAGTGAGTGGCAAAGCGGGGGGGGGGGGAAGGGGAGGGACAGAAGCAGAGAGAGTATAGTTGAAGTGAGAGGTAAAGCAGCAAAGAGGGGGAAGTAAGAGGGAGTGAGAGAGAGAGAGCGAAAGAGAGGGTGGGGGCGATTGATAGCGCTGAAAGGTAAGAGAAATATGACACTTTAAACACAAGAGAACAGTTAGAGGCAAGGAGACATAGAGGAGGGAGGGGAGGGGAGGGTGGGGGAAAGGGGAGGGAAGGGAAAAAGAGAGATTTAGAGAGATAGATCGAGTTCTTCATGTCTTTTAGTTGGGGGGAAAAGACCATGTTTTTTTTTCAGGCACGTTTAACGTTTCCTCTACAAACTGCAAACAAGCACCCCTCCCTTCCTTTTTTTTGTTTCCATACAAAAACTAGTGCAAATTTCCAATGGGGTATAGCTGCGAAAAGAGCCCAGAAAAATGGGTAACACCCCCTACAAAATGGGTGGTGGAGAAAAGATGCCAACAGGTGGCTACACGAAATTCAACTCTATACTTTAAAGAGTGTCTTGTACTATAGCCTCGGGCCGACCAAAGTCTTGTAAGTCGATTTCATAGACGGAAACTGAAAGAAGCCCATCATATATATATATATATATATATATATATTCATGTGTGTGTGTTTGTGTCTGTGTTTGTCCCACCACCACCACCATCACTTGACAACCTATGTTGGTGTATCTGTGTCCCCGTAATTTAGCTGTTTGGCAGAAGAGACTGATAGAATAAGCACCAGGCTTACAGGGAATAAGTCCAGGAGTTGATTTCTTCGACTAAAGGCTGGTGTTCCAGTATGGCCACCATCAAATGACCGAAACAAGTAAGAGAATAAAAGAATACCAGAAGAACATTTCATACCACTAAACCAAGAATGTTCTTTGAATATGTACGATGTATTTTAAGGTTAAATAGTAATTCTGTTTACGTTTGCGTGACTGAGATATTTTGGTTGGATTATATAGTTATCATTTTTACACTTCTTTCTATATTCTGTAACTGTCACAATATCGAAACATTTCTCATGGCACCAGCACACAATTTACAGATGCTTACATTTTTTTATATTTACTGTGAAGTTTTCACAAGTCCAGCAAGTAATAATAAAACTAATAATAATAATCAATATTATCATTATCATCATTATTGTCATTAACATTGTTGCCATCATTATCATCCTCATTTTAACATCTATTTTTCCATGTTTGCATGGGTCAGATGGAATTTATTGAGGCTGGATTTTCTATGACTGGATCCCTTTCCTGTTGCCAACTCTCACCTATTTTTCCAGGTAAGGTTAATATTTCCCCTTGGCCTGACATGTTTTCACAGAATACTGGAAATGAATGACACCACTTGCATAACGGAAGAGCTCACAACTATCATGTGATGTCAAGACACGAAGACACAAGTGCACACACACACACGCACATGCATGCACACAGACACACACACATCTATATATACACACATGCATGCACACAGACACACACATATCTATATATACACACATGCACACACGCATATGCAGATACATACATACACATGCACGCTCAAACACATTCACACACCTCCCAGTACTTTTCTAGCAACAAGGTCTGATAGATGCACAATGTAATAGCACGCCTTTGATGCAAGTCTGAGGAGGTGCCTCTCCAATGCTTAAAACCGCAAATATTACGTAATTTTGCTTATAGAATTTTCACATAAACTGCCATTGCATACAGAGATGGTGCAGAAACATTTGTAACTTATAATTAAAGATGTGGTCTTCTCCTTTTCATTGGATTATTTACTCTTCGCCAAACTATATGATGGTATAAGCATCATGAATCTTGGATTTTCTACCCCAGAAGTATTCCAGCTTTGGCTTGGATCCCAACAGTGTTGATAGCCCAGTATTCAGGTTGAGTGCTTCCCTGGAAATACCCCAGTTTCACACCCAACAGACCTTAGCCATTTGCTTTATATATATGTAAAGAATAAAAAATTTTGAATGGTACAACAATGCATTATAATACAAAAAATGGACTATATACCTGTTGTAATTTAATTATTTAGTTATCTATAGTCTGATGATATTTCGGAATACAATTCCTTCTTCAGATATTCTTACACACACATACAGATACAGACACATGCACATGCACACACGTACACATACATATGGATACAACATGCACATACACATGCACACACACACAAACACAGACATACACGTGCATGCACACACACGCACATGCACACACGCACGCACACACACACACACGTGCACATTCACACGCACACGCACGCAAACACACACACACACACAAGATGAGCTTCTTTCAGTTTGCTTTACCAAATCCATCGGCAAGTCTTTGGTTGTTGGCCCAGGTCTATAGCTGAAGGCACTTGCCATAGCCCTGGGTTGATCAAAGACTTGTGAGTAGATTCGGTAGACAAAACCCAAAAGAAGCCTAATGCATTTATAATAATAATCTTTTAATAGAAATAACCATAGCAGAATCAAAGAAGAAATGGTACTGGAATATATGTTTAAGATTTGGCTTTATCCTGTCACTTACAAACATGCTATTACTGACCAGTATGCTTATGTATTCTGGGAAAGTGTTTTCCCAATGAATCTATGAAATCTTCAAGATTAGAGGAGCATTTGAAAAATATTCCTGTTTATGAGGCAAATAGATAAAGATTTATGTTATTTTAAGGCACTTCAAGACTGCTTTTGCAAACAACCAATGTTATCAAATCCATTTTCATCTGCATCAATACAAGAAAATGACATGTTACATGCCTCTTTCGTAATTTCATTACTGATTCACAAATCTAGAAAGCCACATATTGGTGAATAATTGATCCTATCAGCTGTTTGTGAAGTTCTATGTACCATGTTGCATAAGACAGTGAATGACAATCAATAAAAATTCCTTTGTGCAATAATACACTACAACAATCAATTGACAAAACAGGCAAAGATGTGAAAGACATATGCAATTTTTTGTGGAACGTCCAATCCTCATCACAGTTGGATGAATTAACTCTGCTAAGGAAAGAAGCTGTCGGACGCCGATGAAGGGAAATAACCCTGAAATCCGGATACGTTCGTGCTGCAGATCGAGGTGAGAGGGATAACTTCCCTTGGCAAACAGGACACAGTCGTGTGTCGATAAGCCAGCTGGAGGAGATGTCCTCCTGGGGCTAAAAGCAACAGTAACATCCACCCCTAGGGGTCAGCCACACTTAAGTGGCAATATACTACACTTTATCGTGCAGTTACTGTTAATACTTCATTTAGAGAATTAACATTGAAGAGAAAATAGCTCAAAAGTTATTGTTTGCCAGGAATTTGCAAACAGGCATGGCTACATGGTAAGAAGCTTGCTTCCTAACCACACGGTTCTGGGTTAGCCAAAACCTTGTGAGTGGGTTTGGTAGACAAAAACTGAAAGAAGCCTTTTGTGTGTATATATATATATATATATGTGTGTGTGTGTGTGTGTTTGTGTGTGTGTGTGTGTGTGTGTCATCATCATTATTTAATATCCATTTTCCATGCTGGCATGGGTTGGACGGTTTGACTGGAGATTGGCAAGCGAGGAGGCCGTACCAGGCTCCAATCTGATCTGGCAATGTTTCTACAGCTGGATGCCCTTCCTAACGCCAACCACTCTGAGAGTGTAGTGGGTGCTTTGTGTCTGTATTTGTCCCCCACCACCACCACTACCACTTGACAACTGATGTCGGTGTGCTTACATCCCTGTGACTTAGCAGCTCGGCAATGAGACCGATAGATTAAGTACTAGGCTTACAAGGAATAAGTCCTGGAGTCAATTTCTTTGACTAAAACCCTTTAAGGGGGTAGGTACTCCAGCATGGCCACATGCCAAATGACTGAAACAAGTGGAAGAATAAAAGAATATATCTGTGGTAAGAAGCTTGCTTCCCAACCACATGGCTCGGGTTTCAGTCCCACTGTGTAGCACCTCAGGCAAGTGTCTTCTACTATAGCTTAGGGCCGACTACAGCTTTGTGAGTGAATTTGGTACACAGAAACTGAAATAATCCCCTCATATGTATGTATATGTGTGTTTGTCCCACCACCACTGCTTGACAACCAGTGCTGGTATGTTTATGTCCTGAAAATTTAGTGGTTCAGCAAAAGAGACCATCAGAATAAGTACTAAGCTGTAATAAGAATAAGTATTGGTGTGGACACATTCAACTAAAAATTCTTCAAGGTGGTGCCCCAGTATGGCCACAGTCTAATGACTGAAGTAAGATAAAGATGAAAAGTAAGATGTACCAAAGAGAGAATGATGGTTTATTTTTTTAATTGTGGCAAAGAGTTTTAAAGTTAAAAAAATTATCCCTCTTACAAATATAAAGATTTTTAATTCAGGCATAAAGGTAGCAATTTTGAGGGGAGGGAATCAGTAGATATCATCTAGTCCAGTGTGGCTTAGAGGTTAGGGTGTTGGACTCATGATTGCAAGATTGTGGTTTCAGTTTCTGGACCAGGTGACATGTTATGTTCTTGAGCAAAACACCTCATTTCACATTGCTCTGGTCCACTCAGCTGGCAAAAATGAGTAATCCTACAAAGTGGGGAATTTAAATGCCATGGATACTGGGAGAAAGGCCCTTATGAGCTGGCATGACTCGAGCGGGTAACTTCCTGGTTCAGTACTTAACTTTATTTTGTTGATCCTGGAGGGATGAAAAGCAAAGTTGACTTTGGTGGGATTTGAACTCAGAATGTCATAAGAACTGAAGCGAATACTGCAAAGCACTTTTCAAATGCTCTAACAATTCAAGCACCATTGATGATTGGCTGCCACCATTTGTTGTTGTTGGCACTCCATTGCTTACGACGTCGAGGGTTCCAGTTGATCCGATCAACGGAACAGCCTGCTCGTGAAATTAACGTGCAAGTGGCTGAGCACTCCACAGATACGTGTACCCTTAACGTAGTTCTCGGGGATATTCAGCGTGACACAGTGTGACAAGGCTGACTCTTTGAAACACAGGTACAACAGAAACAGGATGAAAGAGTGAGAGAAAGTTGTGGTGAAAGAGTACAGCAGGGTTCGCCACCATCCCCTGCCAGAGCCTCGTGGAGCTTTAGGTGTTTTCACTCAATAAACACTCACAACGCTCGGTCTGGGAATCGAAACCGCGATCCTATGACCGCGAGTCCACTGCCCTAACCACTGGGCCATTGCGCCTCTGCGGCTGCCACCATTACAATGTGCTGAACACATTAGCAGAGCATTGTGAAATTCATTGACAACATTTAGTTGCAGAAAAAAAAAATCACTTAATGATTGCTCATTGCAGTACACCATTACAGTAATTAACAAAATCAGAAATAATTAACTCAATGACATATTATTTGGACAGCTGTGCAAACAAAACAATGAAGAATTTATTCAGTTACTATTTCACACTGAAGCTTTCTGGGTGTCAAAGGGCTGCTTGTCTAAGTTGCTTTTCTAGTTGTTTTAAGATAGTTTTGGAATTCTTAGAAAATAAAGATGTTTTCATACAATATAGCTTTTGATATCAACCCACCTGAGATCACCTCTGGTTCTATGATACAAACTTTCTGTTTTAAAGAAATTTAAATTAAAAGTGTCCATCAAAATTTCATGTTAATTTACATTCCAAAACACTAACTTTATAATGACAAAATTATTTAATTAAATTCTTCATTATTTTCAAAACTAATTGAAACAAAAGCACAAAACTATCCTAGTGAATTTAGATTATGATAAATCTTAAGCTAATTAGTTCATATTTAATTTAAATGGCTTCATTACATAAACTTCTATAGACATACATACATACATGCATGCATGCATAGTGGTTGTCTACTCCTTATGTAGAGTTTGACCACCTCCTGTACCTACACCTTAGCACCATCATGGCATCTAATGTGGCTTTTTAAACCAGATAATGTTCTGAAAAGATACCCACATAGATAGCACATCTGACTGGACCACCAAGAACTGCAGATAAGCTCTGATCTTTGTGGATCTTAAAATGTCTTTTGAGGCCTCTGTTAGATTTTCAAACGTTCTGGCATACACTGCATTCAAAGGTGTGCACAGACATATAGGCAGAATAGTTGGTGGCGGTTCATTTCCCATGGGTTCACAAATGAGATTTGAGCCCAGCAAAAGACAGGTATGGTCTGTCACAAACTGTGTACACAAAAAGGTCATTGCCATTCACCTTGATCGTAACATTCTTCCTTAGATCTCTTTTGAGTCTTACATGTGTTATCCTGGCCTCTTCAAATGCTTTCATTCCACTCCACACTTTTGTTCGCCATCCAACTCGATCTGAAGCAAGGGTTTCTATGTCTTCTGGATCTATTCCAAGTGACTTCATAGTAGTCCTTATGTCATCCTTAAACCTTTTTTTAGGTTTATGCCAATAACGTTTCCCCTCTGCAAGCAGTTATAGGTTCATTCATTTCAAAACCTAGTTTTTTTCAAAAACAGATTGGGATGTAAAGAGTTTTTACTTTATACACTTAAAGGTAAGACAGAAATACATGATGACAATGTTTAGAAATATTGTCATTATCTGTAAGTCTTACATAAAGGCTTTCCATAACATTTGAAGATATTTTCACTATGAAGACTCTACAATGAGATTTAGATCCATTTTCAATCTTTTGAGAAAACAAGAGTGCATTTACTAGGAGAATTTATTGAATTTAAAAAAAAAAAAAAACGAAAAAGTATTGAAGCACATTTTTAAGAACTGGGCTCACCATTTCTGGTTGTAGTACCAAAAAACAAATAATTTATCCTGAAATTAAAAAGTTCCTAATTATGTCTCCATCATCATGTTTAGAAGAAGTGTAAGGCGGCAAGTAGGCAGTATCTTTAACATGTAGGACAAAATTCATAACAGCATTTTCTCAAGCTTTTCATTCTGAGACCAAATTTCACCAAATTCTTTCAGGGACAATAAAATAAGTACCATGCGAGCACTGGGAGTTGATGTAATCAACAAACCCCTCCCCCAAATTTCAGGCATTGTGCCTATAGTAGAAAGAATATTTAGTTGAATGTTGAATCAGGGCCTTTGTAGACCTTCTGATGTAAACAAGAAACTAATTATAAATAGTTGAATGTGATACAAGGATGCTGCTTGCTACTATTGAGTCGGATATGGGTATTAGTCACACAAAAACCAAGCCCGTACTCAACATAAATAAATCAAGTAATTTTAGGTAATTTTTAAAAATTATATTTTTTTGGTTATACAATAACGTGCATGAATAAAAATAAATGTTAAAATTTAATTTTCAGTACTGCATTTTTAACAAACTGTATAAGAGTTGGAGCAGGAGGCTGTGAAATATATGTTCTTAAAGAAATGGTAGTCTGAAGAAGTTTGGGAAACACAGCTGTAAATAGATACCAGAGAATGTAATGGCTCACTGCTGTAAGCACTGACAAAAACTAAATTTTGGCTAACTTAAAATATTAAGTTTTCACTGTAGGCTTGGAGATCATCACAGAAGCAATAATAGTGCAGCCTTATTCTAAATTTTACTATCACCATTCTAGAGAGGATTCAGAGATTAATGAACCAGTTCATTATAATTTCATTCACATCAAGGATGCAAGAGAAGGTGGGGGAAAAAGTGCAGGAGTCTGAATGAATTGAAAATAGTTAACATGATATAAAAGACAAATAAATGCAGAGATAAGTCATGTGCATATCTTTATGCTTTATCTTATACTTATTTCATTCATTAGACTGTGGCCTTGCTGGGGCACTGCCTTCAAGGGCTTTTAGTTGAACAAATTGACTCCAGGGTTTATTTTTTTACTTTTTAAACCTAGTACATATTCCATCAATGGCTTTCATTAGGGGTGGTCCACATAACCATTTATGATACAGAGGCTGGGAGCCTATTTCAGTTCTGGAGTAAATTGTCATCACATGTCACTTCGTCACAAACACATGTCATATAACTGCAATAGAATGCTGTATCACCAACAATAATGTGATTTCTCTAAGACATCACCCAGTAATCTATCAAGTCCACTTACCCATTTCTCAATACATACTGCTGTTATGACGTCCCTCCCTCATTTTATGCTTCCATCATAGACGGGTAGATTTGCTAGTGTGTTCAATTGGCAAGAATATGACCATCCCCAAATATAACAATACATACATATATATATGTATGTTGGTGTCACGTAAAAGGTACTTGTAGCAGTTCCACTTAAAAATGCCCTTGCAGTGTCACTTAAAAAAATTCCCATGCAGTGTCACGTCAAAGCACCTGCGTAATGCCACATAAAACCACCCGTGTGGTGCCAATTAAAAGCACACTCTGTAAAGTGGTTGGTGTTAGGAAGGGCATCCAGTCACAAAATCCATGCCAAAACCAGACTGGAGCCTGGTGCAGCTCTCCAGCTTGCCAGGTCTGGTCAAACTGTCCAACCCATGCCAGCATGGATTACTAAATTTCTATTTTGCTTATTTTGATTAGAATACATTCTGGTATTAGCCTATAGTTACTCACATACAGGAAAAAAAACATGAGTTAGAATGAAGAACAGTTCTCTTATAAGTAACAAATTGACATAGAAAGAATCAAAAATGAAATAAGTATACATACATAAATAAATATATATACTTACACACACACACACACACATGTATGGGTGCATAAAACTATACAGGCATCAATATGTAAACAAATAGCTCACTATATATATATTTGTCTTGTAGAATGCAAACATTCCAAAATTTTTGCCTATACATTACATTTAATTCAACTTTCCACACTCATGCAATGACAGCTGTTACTGTAGAGTCATATGAATTACAATAAACATCATATTACATAGTAAAAAAAAATCCTATGGAAACAGAAACAAGCATTGTCACTATAAGTTTTGTATGAACTCATGCACTAGCAGTTGAGCTATACATTTGTATTTTTGTAACATTTAGTTCCAACAAAAGATGGTTCCAACAAAGTATGGTGTATGCTATTAAATTATCTTTTATCTTTTACATGTTTCAGTTATTAGACTGTGGCCATGTTAGGGTACTGCGTTGAAGAACTTTTAGTTGAATCAATCAACCTCAGTATATTTCTTTTTAAGCCTGATACTTATGTTATTGATCTCGTTTGCCAAACTGCTAAGTTACAGGAATGTAAACACACCATCACTAGTTATCAAGTGGTAAAAAAATAATAAATAAATGCACCCTTTTAAAGCCTAGCCAGGCTCAAGGGCCCAGTTTCCCGGTTTCTATGGCGTATGTGTTTACCAGCTGGACGGGACGCCAGTCCATCGCAGCGTTACTCATTTTTGCCAGCTGAGTGAACTGGAGCAACGTGAAATGAAGTGTTTTGCTCAAGAACACAATGCATCGCCCGGTCCAGGAATCGAAACCACAATCTTACGATCATGGTGCTGACACCCTAACCACTAAGCCACGCGCCTCCACAGTTATCAAAGTGGTGATGAAGAACAAACACATACACAAAGATACACACACAGACACACACATGATGGGCTTCTTTCAGTTTCCACTCACAGGGCTTTGGTTGGCCCAAGGCTGTAGTAAAAGACACTTGCCCAAGGTGCCATACAGTGGGACCGAACCCAGAACCAAATGGTTGGGAAGCAAGCTTCTTATCACACAGCCACGCCTACAAATGTAAATATATTACAGTAACAATCCCTACCCTTTCCACTGTGATAATCATAATGTCTACTCTTTTACGCTCTCCACATTTCCTCCTCCAATACTTCCTCTCCTAATAGGGTCCACTCTGTAACTCTCTCCACTACCATCTCCACCTTACTTTACTTTCCCTCATCACCCTTATTTCTTTATTGCCCACAAGGGGCTAAACATAGAGGGGACAAACAAGGACAGACAAAGGGATTGAGTCGATTACATCGACCCCAGTGCATTACTGGTACTTAATTTATCGACCCCGAAAGGATGAAAGGCAAAGTCGACCTCGGCGGAATTTGAACTCAGAACGTAACGACAGACAAAATACCAATAAGCATTTCGCCCGGCGTGCTAACGTTTCTGCCAGCTCGCCGCCCTAACTAGAATTATTGTACCCTCTTTCTTTTATTCTCCCTCAGTTTATAGGGACCATTTTAGGCTTTTAGTCTTGAAAAGTTGCAAGGTAATCTCACTAGTGCTGGTGCCATGGAAAAAAAAAAGGGTACCAAGTATGCCCTTTAAAGTGGATGACATTAGTAATGGCAACCAGAAATATAAACTGTACCTAAGGAGACATCAATAGATGATGCAGGCCTCCGATTTGTCAGAGCCTGCTGAACCATCCAACCCATGTCAGCATGGAAAAGAGACATTAAATGATGACAATGACATCGACGAAAATGACGATCATCATCATCACCACCATCATCATCATCCTCTTCCTCTGCCTCTCCTCCTCCTCCTCCTCATCATCATCGTTGTTGTCGTTGTTTTCATCATCATCATCATTATCATCAACATCATCATCATCATCAAGTTTCTTGCATGAGCTATGGTTACAATATCTCTGCAGATAATGTAACATCGTAGATAATGTATTAAGAGTTAAAAAAATAGAGAAATCTGGAACTTATTAGCATGCACTCTTATGTAAGAATATATGAGTCACCATGACAACTAGAAGTGAGTTCCATATCGTGAGAAAGCTAAGATGGAAATCTAACTTGAGAAACATTTTCTTCTTATGCAATGATATTCTTCTATATTTTGTGCTGGCATAAAGAAAAAAAACAAACAAAACACCACCCCTAAAAATAAAAAGAAAACAATCAAAAACAGGGTTACCAATTTTGATGATTTATGGAGACGCGTTTCTGTTTATAAGTTACCAAAAACTACTGCCATCTTGACAGTATTATAGACCCCTGCGAAAAGAAATTCACTGGATCTCCTGCATCTGTCTTTTGATAGTAAGCCACAGCATATATATGGATTAACAATGGCCCCTTGACCCTTGATGTCCCAAGGTAACTGCCCAGTGTATTTATGCTTTAAGAGAGTGTAGTAGGACAACACTGTGATTTAAATACGTGTCTTGTTTGTAAGTAAGAACTAGAATTTTGTCAGAGTAATGACATCAGCAAATAGCTAACCAATAAAATTCCATGTAAACATCTGGATTTTCAAGTGATGACATCACCACAGATCTGTCCAATCAGATTTGTTCTGTAGCATATAAAAAGAGACCACATTTACAGAGGCAGACATTTGTTGTTGTTGTTGTTGTTGGCACTCCGTCGCTTACGACGTCGAGGGTTCCAGTCGATCCGATCAATGGAACAGCCTGCTCGTGAAATTAACGTGCAAGTGGCTGAGCACTCCACAGACACGTGTGCCCTTAACGTAGTTCTTGGGGATATTCAGCGTGACACAGACTGTGACAAGGCTGACCCTTTGAATTAGAGGCATAACAGAAACAGGAAGTAAGAGTGAGAGAAAGTTGTGGTGGAAGAGTACAGCAGGGTTCGCCACCATCCCCTGCCGGAGCCTCGTGGAGCTTTAGGTATTTTCGCTCAATAAACACTCACAAAGCCTGGTCTGGGAATCGAAACTGTGATCCTATGACCGCGAGTCCGCTGCCCTAACCACTGGGCTATCGTGCCTCCACAGAGGCAGACATATAGTGTAATAAAGAAGAGTAAACGGCAATTGCTCAGTCACTAACAGAGAGAAACAAGCATCTGATAGACAAGTGAGAATAGAGAACGGTAGGCTGCCATGCATTCACCTCAGGTATTATTCAATATCAGCTGATGTGGACAGCCAAACCCACCAAATATGAAGAGGTTATAATATGAATAACTTAGCTCCTACAAGCAAAACGGCCATGCTATGACTACTAATGCTTGCATTCGTTCATGCATTCCTTCTTTATCTTTCCTTATCACTATATCTTTCTCCATCATGTGCACAAAATCACAGAAACTGTCCAAGCAAATCATTTCTATGGATAGAGCTTACCGAAGTTAATCTGTTGTCTTTTTTTTTTTCTCACTTTGGACTATGACGGCCAGTATAAGTTTTTAACAATAGACAGATGATGAATTAAAAATAAACTACACACACACGCACACATAAAGAAAAACACTCAGTCTGCTGGGTGGATGATTGGTGTTAGGAAGGACATCCAGCTGTAAAAACCCTGACAAAACAGACACAGAAGCCCTAGTGCAGGCTTCTGCTTGGCTGGCTCCAGTCAAATCACCCCACCCATGCCAGCATGGAAGGTGGATGTTAAACGATGATGCCAATAATGATATATATGCGTGTATTAATCACATCTAACAGATTTTACATCCCTCTCCTCGAAGGATGCTATGACAACAGCTAGGGATCCCTTGTTCCTAGGGATTTATGCTAATTAACCTATAGCTGGGGCCCTGACAGATGCTACTTTTCTGTGTAAGAGTAAAATTACCCAGAGTAGTAGTGGTAACTGTAGTGGTTCCACACTCCTCAAAAACCTGGAAATTCCAAACCAGGTCCCAAATGCTGGATGCATCCTAATGTCATGCCCAGAATATATCAGGTTTCAGTTGCACAAAATCTCCTTGATTGTGTCAAGAATGATGAAATCTTTTTGAAAACTTTGCGTAGGCCTCTGAGCAGTTATTACCAAGCTTTTGGCAAAATTTGATGCAGATTCTCTGCTCAACTTTCTCTGTCATGGTCAATGCAATGAACACACGCTACACACATTGTTTCCAAGCAATGCCGTAAACAGCGGAAGTGAACTAAAACATTATAACTTAGGGAACATACGCAGCAGAGTTCAATTTGTGCCAAGCAGCTTCATTCAGCATGCTTTAGCTTTGTTACCATGGCAGCAGTCTGGATACTTATTGATCAGACCACACACACACACATACACCTGTATAATATATATATCTTACTTGGGGTTTAAAAATCTTATCCCTATAACTAAAACACAAACAATCTCTCAAATGTCATCATTTCTAAAAATAAACTTGGCATCATTTCTAAAAATAGCCAAACACCTACTGCTGCTGTCCAAAGGAATAGGTATAAAAGACAAAAACACAGCCAGTCTGTTACAGTCTGTTAAAGTCTGTCAGATGAGGCCTGATGAATGCCAATAGGCATGAAAGTACCCACCTTTATATATTTGATTTTCTTTAAGACATTTAACACTTCATTTCATTTTTCATTTTACCATTTAATTTTATAAGAATATAAATAAAACATAAAAAACAGACAGAGTTGGAACTCTTTTATTCTGAACTTCGGTATGTGGTGAAGCAAATGCTTGCTGATCTCTTAATTATGTTTATAAATGTATAGGAACTTTTAAATAAGTTCTCCACAGATAATGGTGTTTACATACCGAAGGGCTTGGTAAAAATTATTAATTGTTGATTTATTAATAAATTAATAAATTGATAAACCTTTACCCTTTTAATTTGTAATAATATATATATATATATATATATATATATATATATATATATATATATATATATATAATAGTGTAATGTGTGTGTGTGTGTTACTGTCTCCTTGCCTTGACTTTACAAGATAATTGTACATGAGTGACTCTGTCATGCAAGCATCATTTTTCGTTTGAAATCGTCCCTGAAAACATATCTGGTTAATTTCCTTACTCAGAAACAGGTGAGGATTGGCAACAGGTAGAGCATCCAGCCATAAAAATCCACCTCTACAAAATCCATCCGACCCATGCAAGCATTGAAGAGTAGACATTACAGTGATGATGATAATGATGAAGGTACAAGCTTCCATGCAATACTCAACCACTTACACTAAAATTCAATGAACAGATAGTTCAGCTGATCAAACAGCTGGAACAATCAGCATTGAAACCCACAAGAAAAAATCCATTTTAAAGACACACTGACAGCAGGACAATAATGTGTTACAGATAAAAAATATCACAAGGAATGTTAGTAAATTCAAACCACACCTCACTTTGTCTGATTGTTAAAGAAGGTTGTTTTAATAAAAACATTTTATAACTGATGGACAGCTTCTGCAGCAGATAAATTTGTTTTTCATTGATTTTAATTTTAAGAAATGCTTGACTTTAAATAGAAATAGTATATATTTGTATGTATGCAGTATATTAATTGTAGATGATGGTATAATGAATGTGTGTGTGTGTGTGTGTGTGTGTGTGCGCGCGCGCGCGCGCGTGCGCATGCATATGTTTGTTTACCTTTTGAGCTCTATAAAATTTACTTGCTGTGAGTGGTGTTGTTGTAGTCGTTTCTCCTGTCAAAAGACTACCTACTTGCTTCATGCCTTCAAAGACATGTGGAGTAAGAAATCATTTATTTGAGAAACGGGTCAAAGTTAGTGTCGGGGAAGAGCATTTGGGTGTAAAACAACATATGTCTCAATAATATATTCACCTCACCCAATGGTTCTCAACCATTTTGTTTTTCAGCCACACATCCCTTTGGTTACTATTTTATTTTGTTGAACCCCAGCAACCATTCAGTGCTTAAAAACTAATTTTATAGACACTTCTTTCAAAACAACAACTTTGTTCATCACACAAACACTTGTGCAGGTTAAACTATGTATAATGTTAGAGAAAGAAACCTAGCTGTTTTTTGCAATAAATACATCTCCAGTAAAAATATTTTTTAATGACCCTTAGAATAACACAGTAGACCCAAATTATCATTTTGCTTATGTGGATTGTCAAAAAATTTTATTTGTCCCCTCCTCCAAGGGTCATAGCTCAGTGGTTAGAGCGCATGGCTCAGTGGCTAGAGTGCATGGCTCAGTGGTTAGAGCGTTAGTCTCACAATCATGAGGCAGTGAGTTCGATTTCTGGACCAACTTGTGTGTTGTGTTCTTGAATAAGACACTTTTTTTTCATGTTGCTCCAGTTCACCCAGCAGTAGAAGTGAGTTGCGATGTCACTGGTGCCAAGTTGTATCAGCCCCTTTGCCTTTCCCTTGGATGACATCAGTGGCGTGGAGAGGGAAGGCTGGTATGCATGGCCAACTGCTGATCTTCCACAAACAACCTTACCTAGACTTGTGCCTTGGAGGTGCAATCCCCTGGTCATTTGTGACTGAAGGGAGTCTCCGGTTAGAGCATCAAGCTCACAGTCATGAGGTAATGAGTTCGATTCTTGGACCAGGCTGTGTGTTGTGTTCTTGAGCAAGACACTTTATTTCACATTGCTCCAGTTCACTCAGCTGTAGAAATGAGTTGCGACGTCACTGGTGCCAAGCTGTATCGGCCCCTTTGCCTTTCCTTTGGATGACATCAGTGGTGTGGAGAGGGAAGGCTGGCATGCATGGGCGACTGCTGGTCTTCCACAAACAACCTTACCCAGACTTATGCCTCGGAGGGTAACTTTCTCGGGGCAATCAATCCCATGTTCATTCATGACTGAAAGGGGCTTTTAGCTTTTTTTACTCAAGAGTTATATGGGCCCCAGTTGAGAAGCAATGCTCTAACAAATGCTAACATGAAAAAATTAACTTAACCTTTTTGTTACCATATTTCTGTTGAGATATTCTGTTTCTTTCAATTAATTTTAAATATAACAAAGAATTTAGTAAAATAACTTAGTTATCATTAAGCTAGCGTTAGGAATACAAATTGTGATTAAAGTTTGGTGGAAGATTTTAATTCAGAACTTTTGGAAACAAGACATTTGTACTACAGAGCAGAGGCAGCTTCAGGCGGATTGGTATCAAAAGGGTCAAACAAACAAATGAATATATGTATATATGTGTATGCACATTTGTATGTGTGTTTGTATTTGTGTGTGTGTGTGCTTGTTCATACGTTACAGATGCATTATTTCTATTTTCAGTTTTATGCATTATTCATAAAATTAGTTTATTGTAATTTGATAACACATGTTACTTCTACTCGTATTGAAAAACAATGCACAAGTTCATTTTCTAATGTTAAGTTGCTGACTCTCTCACACACACACACACATATGTGAAACAGTATAAACCAAACATCTCAATGACAACTATGATCTTGGAAAGTAGAATGAGTCAAGCAACAGTAGCACTTCTCCCATGAGACAACAAATGCTTGATTTGCAATTGAACTTGTAGATCTTGCATTGGCCCACAATGACTGAACCAAGCAAAAGATTAAAAATATACAGAAATACAGATATATACGTACATACATATGTACGTATGTATGTCATTTAGTTTATTTCAAGATTTCTTGCCAATAGAGAAAGAGCTGGTTTCTAAGCTAAATCCAAGGCTCCTTCATTGGAATTTCAACATCAACAACAGGGTTTGTTTGTATGTATGTAAGTATGTATGCATGCATGTATGTGCAGATTTGTATGTTTTATGTATGTATTCCCATGCATATATTTGCATATCTAGACATGCTCATTTATATTTAAATGATAAACTTCAGGAAAGTTTTACAGATTTTTACAGCTCCAGTGATAGATTGAATCTGTAGTCTTCGAATTTGCTTTCTTCTTTCTGGTTTTGAGAAGCCTAATTTCTTAAGATTGGTATTTAGGCAGTGTGTTACATATCCCAGGGCCTCAATAATTACAGGTATAAACCTGAACTTGTAATCTGGATAGAGTAACTGCAGATTTCTCAATAGTTCAGCATAGGTGTTCTCTTTTCCACTGATCTCCAGCTTTATGTTAACATCCGCTGGACAGATAATTTCCACAACTGTGCACAGTTTCTCTTCTCTATCCCAAATCATTATATCAAGTCTGTTGTGCTTACATTTTATTGAGGTCTTCACTGGGACATTCCACCAGTATTCCTTTTTATTATGAGTAGCTATGGCTTCTACCATATTGTGGGTTCTTATTTCTTTGTCCTCGAGATTATCTTTCTAACAGATTTCATTATAGAGTGTCCTAGCTACAGCATCATGTCTCATCGGCAGATAATACCGTGATGACATTTTCGGACAACTGCTTATGATGTGGGTGATATCTTCAGTGTGAACTCCACCAATTCTGCATCGGTTATCACACTTTACAGCCTTACTTGCATCTCTATCCCTTTTGTGCATCAGGTACTTGGTTGATATTTCCTCTTCCTGGATTGCAAACACATACCCTTCAAAGTGGAAGGTAATGCATGTATGTATGAATGTATGTGTGTATATATATCTTTACATGGAGTATGGCTCTGACAACTGGGATGGTGCTACTGCTGTTACACAGACATCCGTGGTATGGGGGAAAAAAGGTATAATTTACCCCTTCTCATAATATCAATCCTTCCCAGGGGGATATATCCATCGGAGCCCTATCCAGCTAATTTCTGGCCAGAACCTAACAACAAATTCCCTGAATTCCCATGGCCACCATATTCATCCTGAGTTATGGCCCCAAGGCAAAAGAAGCCTTTTTCTCCACTCACATGAACTCATTCTTCTACTCACATGAACTTTCTTGCTCTCTTCGCTCCGACAAGACCCCTCAGCCGTTTGTGTTATACTTCTGGCCTACCTCAGCCCCACAACATCCTATATCACATCCAGAAAAGGACCATTTGACTGGCTTATATAAAGTCATTCACAGATACACTCCAGTCTTTGATCCACAAGAGTATTGTCTTCTCTGCCTTTTCTACAGCGACCCTAATGCCCTCTGCTCCTCAGAGCCAGCTGGGCTCATGAGGCAGATACCACCTCCACTCAGGCACTCCACACCCACTCATCTTTCCTCCTGTTATTGCTCTTTTAAGTACATCTCATATCCTAGGCTCCACTCTAATCTCTTCACTCAGTGCTTCCTTTCCAGAACATCTGCCTTCTGACATTCATTTCCTGCCTATGTCTTTTCTGTGAGTCTTGATATACAAAGATTCAAAAGAAACATCCAAGGCATCAGTCTCACCTGTCTTGGAATATGTGAGGTGGGATGCTGCAAAGGCCACAGGTACTGCAGTTTCATCCAGACTTGGTATCTTTTATCGTTTACTTGTTTCAGTCATTGGACAGTGGCCATACTGGGGCACTGCCCTGAAGGGCTTAGTTGAACAAATCAACTCCAGTACTTATTATTTTTTAAAATGTAGTACTTATTCTATAAATCTCTTTTACTGAACCACTAAGTAACAGGGATGTAAACAAACCAACACCAGAAGTCAAATGGTCTTGGGGGACAGACAACACAAAGACATACATACATACATACATACATTGGTTGGCACTCCGTCGGTTACGACGACTAGGGTTCCAGTTGATCTGATCAACGGAACAGCCTGCTCGTGAAATTAACGTGCAAGTGGCTGAGCACTCCACAGACACATGTACCCTTAGCGTAGTTCTCGAGGAGATTCAGTGTGACAAGGCTGGCCCTTTGAATTACAGGCACAACAGAAACAGGAAGAAAGAATGAGAGAAAGTTGTGGTGAAAGAGTACAATAGAGTTCGCCACCATCCCCTGCCAGAGCCTTGTGGAACTTTAGGTGTATTCGCTCAATATACACTCACAACGCCCGGTCTGGGAATCAAAACCACAATCTTACGACCACGAGCCCTCTGCCCTAACCACTGGGCCATTGCGCCTCCACACATACATACATACATACATACATGTATGCATGCATGGGGGGATTGGGCCACTAACGATGAAGTTGTTGTCATCGTTGGCAGCTTGCCTTAACAAATGTGTCAGGTGATGCCCGTGAGGGTGCTTTGTTTTACCTATGCCTTAGCCTTGCCATTGCTCATGGTATGCCACAAGTGTGCTGTTTTTGCTTCAGTAGGTTCCATTGAACCTTCTGGTCTGCAACCAATTGAAATGCCTAGTGTTGAATTAAAGTTTTCTTTCTTTCTTTTCTTCTTTGTCTTTCTTTTGTACTATACATGTATCATATACATACGTGTTGTATATGTAATAAAATTTATACATTAATGAGTTCTGAAATCACACACACACACATATATGTTGGGCTGCTAAAAATATATTTGTTCCCTTTACCAGTTGATTTTAAAGATATCCATTCCAATTGGCTGATCTTATTATAATTATCTCCCTTTGTTTATTTTATTTATTGATATATCTTAAACGCTTCAGCGAATTTTTAACTACTAATTACAAGGATAGTTTAAGTTACAGTTTTTTCAACATGTTAGGAGCGATCATATTTGAATTTCCTATGCAGAATACGCCCCCCGAGGAATTTTTCTTTCTGCGATATTGTTTAATATCTATTTCAAATAATTCTCAACAATATTTATATTAAAGTACGTATTTAAACATTCAAACATTGCATTTATTTTATAAAACGATATTCCAAGTTCAGCATATTTCAATAACTACACGTTACTAGCTTTCACACACACACATATACGTTGACATAAGCACACACACACACATTCATACATAATTATAATGTGCTATTGATACACGATGTTATTAACTTTCACACATATACACCGACATAAACACACGTATACGCATACATAATTACAGTGTGCTATAAATACACTTGTATATCATTTTGGCGATCTTTATTTCTATTTCACTTTTATGCTCTATTTATTAAAAACCATACCGTACCAGTTTAACATACGTTATTTCCTAAACCAATGCTCTCGTTCACTTTAGTGTAATGGTTCAACACGCCTATAGAGTAACAACTGTTACATACATACACACATATACACGCTCGTACATTGTGCCAAACAAGAGAACCTCAACATGGTTGCTTGTTCTGCTAGAGATAGCAACCATATTTCTCTCAAATTTACACTGTGCAGCAAACTGGCAGTCATCAGAAGGTAGGACGCGTAGTATTTGTTCTGATTCTCTGAGGCCTGAGTTCAAATCAGGCCAAGGTCAATGTTATCTTTCATACTTTCAGGATTGATCAAATAAAGTACCAGTCCGTAGCTATGAATTAGTGGAATTGTTAAACTGTCAGGGACATTCGGTCGTACTTGTTCCCGCTCCTGCTTTTCAGTTCTTGTATAGTAGACTTAAGTATTAGCCTATTTCCAGACAACCCTTGAAGGCCGTTTGTTTTTTAATCATTATTTTCCATGTCATAGTAAAAAAAAATCTAAATTTAAA
The DNA here is from genome assembly GCF_046866305.1 of Octopus bimaculoides. NCBI lineage: Eukaryota > Metazoa > Mollusca > Cephalopoda > Octopoda > Octopodidae > Octopus > Octopus bimaculoides. Next base: position 24,973,875 of record NC_142951.1, on the reverse strand, counting down.
CATCTATGTTTAAATGAATAGATACCTTCTCATTTTCTGTTTATGAACATCATCATCAATTTTGACAAATCAATCAATAATATATTCTTCGTTGTTCATGACTTCTTGCCAATGTTTCACCAGCTTGTCAATGCTTTGAGGGCAAAAATCACCAGGCCTTGACTCGAAGAATTCATTTTGCCACGTTTTCAATTCCTCATTGTTGTTGAACAAAACACCTTGCAGACTTTTGAAGAGCGACTGAAAAAGGTGATAATCTGAAGGTGCTATATCAGTAGAATATGGTGGGTATGGCAGGACTTCACAGCCAGCCTCTTGAATAACATTTTAGGTCAAATTAGTGATGTCGTATATATGTATGTGTGTGTGTGTATGTTTATGTGTATATGTTTGTCCCCCCAACATCGCTTGATAACCGATGCTGGTGTGTTTACGTCCCTGTAACTAAGCGGTTCGGCAAGAGACCGATAGAATAAGTACTAGGCTTACAAAGAATAAGTCCTGGGGGGGGGGGCGATTTGCTCGACTAAAGGCGGTGTTCCAGCATGGCCGCAGTCAAATGACTGAAACAAGTAAGAGAGAGAGAGAGAGAGAGAGATAACACTGGAATTACGAATTTATTTGACAACCCAATATTAACTCTTACATTCAATTCTTCTAGGGTCATTGAAATAAAGTCTAGTCCATACCTTTGAATTAGTAGAATTGTTCGAGACACTTGGTTAGTATCTGTTTCAGGTTCTGCATTTGAGTTCTTGAGTGGAAGAGCTTATTCTTTGCCTATTTAAAGACAACCCTGAAGACTTATTTTATTATTATTTTCAAAGTCTGATCAAAGATATTAGAATTAAAAATCCATGCTTAAACAAATACATACTGTCCCGTTGTTTTTTTTTCTGTTAATAAGCAATGTTTCTAAATGTTTTAAATACATTTTATTAATAAGATTAACATTTTTGAAGATTATTTAACCTCATCTTTAGAAATTAATAAAATCTTCAATGTATGTGTTTACTTCTACATTATATTTTGAATTATTTGTTCCCTGTCATTCGTTGTTTGTTGTTAATTCCAGTTCAATCTTGATTGTCAGACTGATCTTGAAAGGAAAGCATTATAGCTTCACCATCCTGAATGGTATACAAAGTACTGGCCTCGATTAGAACAAAACAATGTTTTCATCTACGAATTTACTGTTCAAAACCAATCATGGGTTAACACCCGCACGATTTTCACTAAGGGAAAAAATAAAGAGAAAAAATACTCAGAATTTTTGCGTGGAATCGAGTACCCTGACCTCCTAATATGCTGCAAAACCCTTGTTTGGGTTCGGAAGAAAGGAAATTTTTTTTTTTTTCGTTGAATGAATTCCTGTGACCTAATATGCTACAAAAGCCTTTTTGGGGTCCGAAAAACGGGGTGGGGTGAGGTGGAAGCCTCGGAAATTTCACGCCCCACCCCCATTGATCTTTTCACCCGCACGATTTTCACTAAGAAAAATAAAATTAAAATAAAAATCGCGCCCAAACTAATTTTTGTGTGTACGGGGGTGGGGGGAGATGAACCATTTAAAATAAATATATCTTAATTAGAGTTACGATAGACTACCCTACTAAACACCCTAACCATAGATTACCTGTATTAGATACTGAACTCTGGCTAGAAACTAAGAACAATAAAACCAGAATCCTCCATTCACACTATACAAAACCTATGGCCTCCAAGTACCTGATCCACCGGAACTCGGCTATTGCGGACAATGCCAAATTCAACATATTGATGGCAGACCTCGTCAGAGTAATGCGAAATGTCTCCTGCATGTGCGACCCTACAGAATTAAAGAGACATATACAACATTTCGTCCACCGCATGCAGTTCTCGGGTTACAGCCATAAAGAAAGGATCAGGGTTTACAAAGGAGCTATGAAGAAGTTTGAAACAATCAAACGCAACGATAGGAATGGGATTTGCCCACTCTATAGGAGCAAATCATGGAACACCATAGAAAGAACTAAGAAGAAAATAGGGAAGGCAAGCTCATGGTACAATAGCCACAAGTACCAAAGCGTCATGTTCGTCGACACCACCCCTAGAGGCGAACTGGCGTACCGCTTTAGAAGGGCCCTAGACAAACTTAAGCTAAGAATTAAGGTTGTTGAAAGGCCAGGCAACCCTATCAAATCCCTACCCTTTCAGTAGAACCCCCTGCACTGATAGGAACTGTATCGTATGTAGATTTAGCCCACAAACGAACTGCAAAACCAGAAATGTGGTCTATAGTATAAGATGTACAGAGGGACGATGCAGAAATAAGACAACGACATATGTAGGCGAAACAGCAAGGAGTATAGGGGAGCGGGCAAACGAACATTGGAGGGAACTTAAGGAAGGGAAGAACTCATCAGTTCTGTACCAGCACGCTGAGCAAGAACATAGAGGCTCAATCAACAACATAGAAATTAAAATCTTATCTACACATAGCAGTGATGCACCACTTAGACAAATTACTGAAGCTACACACATAATAGAAGGGAAACCTAGCCTGAATAGGAAACTAGAATGGAACACTAACATACGCCACTAACAAACCACAGCATGTGACAACATGTTACCCATAAACCAATAATAGGAACAAAGTATAATACAATACATAGATAAACAAATGGAATTAAATACTACATACGTTAACAAAATTTAATTAAACACAAAAAAAACCACACACACACACACATGAACATATAAATAAATAAAAACTAATACAAACGAACACGTATTAACAGAGAATATAGGTGATACAAACACTCCCCATACACACATGCACTTACAAAAGACACAGACACATACAATAGGAATACAAAATACAAAATGGCTGATAGTTAGCAAGGTGAGACACACATAAGAAAGAAGGAAACAAAGGACCACTGATGAGGTCACAGAAGTGTGACGAAAGAACTCTGGCCGAAATAAGATTAAGATTAAGATTAATGTAATATAAAGCTGAAAAAAAAAAAAAAAAATTAACACCAAATATACAGTGCGTGTGTTTTTATTGGCTAAACTGGCAATATGACCATCCCCAAGTACAACAACATCTGTTTCAACACACGATTTCACATAAAAAATCTTGCAAAACAAATATGTAAACGGAATATATCTTAATTGTTGTGTGAGAAAGTATATACATTCTGATGATAAAATATAGTCTTTCAAAAACATCCTAAATTTTTAGACTATATTTTGTGTGTTTAAGAAAAAAATTTTTTACAGAAATAAATTTTCCAGAGTGTGAATTACATGGTTAGTTATTAAATATATCCCACCTCGCCCCGTCTTTTTTTTTCTGAACCAAAATAAGGGATTTGCAGCATATTAGGTCAGGGTACTTGATTCAACGCAAAAAATCCGAGTTTTTGTTTTTTTGTTTCTTAGTGAAAATCGTGCGGGTGTTAATATAAAAATTTACCCAATTTTGTTACAACGTACATAACCAGGTACAAAATACTTGATGATGAACCATTTAAAGCTGCTATGTGGTCGCACTACTCGCCAGAAATAGCAGCCAAGTTCCCTAAAATGATACTGTACCATCTTTAAAAATAAAGTACATCCACATTGGACATTGGATAAAGCCCTCAAGACGAGCAATGTCATTTACTTGCAGTCAACTACGAAAGCATGTCAGGTTTCTCTTCATATTTTGACATATTGGGCAATCTTTGTAAAAAAAAAAAATTTAAACTTGTAATTATATCTCTTTTACTTGTTTCACTCATTTGACTGTGGCCATGCTGAAGCACCGCCTTTAGTCGAGCAAATTGATCCCAGGACTTATTCTTTGTAAGCTTAGTATTTATTCTATCGGTCTATTTTGCCGAACCGCTAAGTTACGGGGACGTAAACACACCAGCATCGGTTGTCAAGCGGTGTTGGGGGACAAACACAGACACATACACACACACATACTTATACATATATACGACAGGTTTCTTACAGTTTCCGTCTACCAAATCCACTCACAAGGCTTTGGTCGGCCCGAGGCTATAGTAGAAGACACTTGCCCAAGATGCCACGCAGTGGGATTGAACCAGGAACCATGTGGTTGGAGAGTAAGCTACTTACCACGCAGCCACTCCTGCACCGGAATATTCTTTGTTCAATAAACTCGAAGGCTGAAAACGAGGGGCGACCGGCCGTAGAAAATCTGCCTCACGGAGTTCTGTCTGACCTAAGCAAACATGGAAAAAGGAAGACATTAAAACGACAACGACGTTATTGATGATCAATATTTTATTTCAATATTCGACATATTTCAGAACCCATGACATGACATAGGCTTTTAGTTTGGTTGTTTTCTCCACTTCTTTTAATCATCTCATCACAGGTAACGTTTCCAAACTGCTTTGCTCGCATTGCACTTTTAGTGCATATAAAAATATTTTACTGCATTTTGAGCATAAAGTAAATATATATGTGAATGGTATTTATATATATTTTTTATAAATATAATTTAAACAACATAAAATTCTTGTTTATTCAATACATGAAACGTAGTTATCAACGAGAAACACATCTTTTGACGACTTTTTATGTTCAGACGTATGTAGAACATATCTTCCTTTCATTTCTCTTTCTCTCTCTCTCTCTCTCTCTCTCTCTCTCTCTCTCTCTCTCTCTCTCTCTCTCTCTCTCTCTCTCTCTCTCCTTTTGCATTTAATGTTATATTTAGAATTTCAGTTTGTATTTTTTCATTTTAAAATATTTTATTTTCATAGCACACAAACACTATGATAACACTGTTTGGCAACCACGGAGTTAAGTACTTACAAGAGGTTCACATGCAGATTATCATCGTATAGAAGTGAAAGTAAATTGTCCTTAAAAAAATGAAAGTAATTTGCGATACAAACCGAAAGTGACGACAATGAATTCACATTTCATGCAATGTGTTATAACCAACATGGAGAATGTGTGTGTGTGTGTGCGAAGGCGCATGGCTCATTAGAGCGTTGGACTTACCAACAACTTTAGGTTGTGAGTTCAAAAAACACCAAAAATATTTGGTAATTTACTGAAAGATATTCTTTTCTACTCTAGGCACAAGGTCCGAAATTTTGTGGGGAGGGAAGGCAGTCGATTAGATAAACCCCGTACGCAACTGGTACTTAATTTATCCACCCCGAAAGGATGAAAGGCAAAGCCAACCTTGGTGGAATTTGAACTCAGAATGTAAAGACATGAAATACCGATAAGCATTGCTCAGCTTGCTAAAGATTCTGCCAGCTCGTCACCTTTCATAATAATAATCCCTTCTACTATAGGAACAAGGCCTGGATTTTGTAGGAAAGGGGACAGTCGATTACATTGACACCACTACTCAACTGGTACTTAATTTATTGACCCTGGAAGGATGAAAGGCAAAGTCAACCTTGGCAGAAATAATTATAATTTATTCTTTTATTGGCCACAAGGGCTAATAAATACACATGATAAGAGAAAGTATTTGGATACTTGATTGATAGTTGACTGATCTTGTGCATTTAGTTGAGTATAGGTGCAGGCATGGCTGTGGTAAGAAGTTTGCTTCCCAACCACATGGTTCTGGGGTCAGTTGCACTGTGTGACACCTTGGGCAAATGTCTCCTGCTATAGCGTAGGGCCAGGTAGTAACCTTCTACCCACATAAATCCAACCAGGAATAAATAGAACTCCTACCAAAATAGAACTCCTACCTCTGCTGGTAACAAAAGGGCCTCTTGCTCAAAGTGAAAGGTAGACTGTATGATGCCTGTGTGCGAACAGCTATGCTACACAGCAGTGAAACGGGGGCTGTGACTGCTGGGGACATGCGTAGGCTAGAAAGAAATAAAGCTAGTATACTCCTCTGGATGTGTAATGTCAGTGTACATGCACGACAAAGTGTAAGTGCTTTGAGAGAAAAGTTGGACATAAGAAGCATCAGATGTAGTGTGTACGAGAGACAACTGTACTGGTATGGTCATGTGATGCCTATGGATGAGGACAGCCATGTGAAGAGGTGTCCCACCCTAACAGTGGAGGGAACTTGTAAAAGAGGTAGACACAGGAAGACATGGGATGAGGTGGTGAAGCACAACCTTCGAACGTTGGGCCTCACAGCGGCAATGACAAATGATCAAGACCTTTGGAGATATGCCATGCTTGAGAAGACCTTGCAAGCCAAGTGAGATTATAGTCATGGCTGATACCAGTGTCACATAACTGGCCTGTTTAAAAGCACCCTTCAATTGTTGGCCAATATGCTGTGTTTGTGAAGACCTGTTGAACTGAGTGAAATCATGGCTGATGCCAGTGGCATGTAAAAGACACCATTTGAGGGTGGCTGATGCCAGGGCCGACTGACTGGCACCTGTGTCGGTGGCAGGTAAAAAGCTCCCACACTACACTCTCAGTGGTTGGCATTAGGAAGGGCATCCAGTTGTAGATACCTTGCCAAATCAGATTGGAGCCTTGTGCAGCCTCCCAGCCTGTCAGTTCTCAATAAAACCATCCAACCCATGCCAGCATGGAAAGCAGACGTTAAACAATAATGATGATGATGGTGATGAATAATCCTTTCTATATACACAGGGGGTGCAAAAGTAGGTATATAGTAAGCATCACGTCAGTGTTATACTTAATTCATTAAAATTATTAGCACATTAAATTAGTTAGCCTCATTTTTGATATTTTCAGTGTCATTAATCATAATAACGGTACTACTAAAGCAGCGCGGACCCGATCCTAACCCTAACCCTAACCCTGTCCCTAACCCTAACCCTATCCCTAACCCTAACCCTATCCCTAACCCGCGTGTGCAAATGAATACGTGTTTAGGGTTAGGGTTAGGATCGACCACTCACGACTAGCTAGCGCGGACGCGCGACTGCGCGTTCGGGTCCTCGCTGCTTTAGTAGAACCCATAATAACACATTTATCATAACTATAATTATATTTTTATCGTAACTTTCAATGTTTTTGATAAAAGTAAATGAGTATTGTACGTTTTCTTTTTACATAACTGTACACCTACTTTTGTCTGGAGGTTAGGGCAGCGAACTCGCGGTCATAGCACGGATCGCGGTTTCGATTCCCAGACCGGGCGTTGTGAGTGTTTATTGAGCGAAAACACCTAAAGCCCCACGAGGCTCCGGCAGGGGATGGTGGCGAAACCTGCTGTACTCTTTCACCGCAACTTTCTCTCACTCTTACTTCCTGTTTCTGTTGTGCCTGTAATTCAAAGGGTCAGCCTTGTCACAGTGTCATGCTGAATATCCCCGAGAACTATGTTAAGGGTACACGTGTCTGTGGAGTGCTCAGCCACTTGCACGTTAATTTCACGAGCAGGCTGTTCCGCTGATCGGATCAACTGGAACTCTCGACGTCGTAAGCGACGGAGTGCCAACAACAACAACACCTACTTTTGCACCACTCCGTCTGTCTGTCTGTATGTGTGTGGTGTGTTGTGTGTAGGTGTGTCCTACCGGTGTTTACGTTCCCATAACTTAGCGGTTCGACAAAAATGATTGATAGAATAAGTACCAGGTTAAAAAAAAAATTAAAAGTACTAGGGGTCGATTCATTCGATTAAAAATTCTTCAATGTGGTGCTCCAGCATGGCCGCGGTCTTACGACTGAAAGTGGTAAAAGATAAAAGATAATTTTAATGGAAATCTGAAAATTTGGTTTCTATTTGGAAAACACTTTTCATTCACCTGAATGTAGTATAAAATGTTTCTTTGTATATTTTCATTTTTATAAATAAACAAACAAGAAACGACTTAAGATCTGCCAGGTGTGCTACGGCGTACCCGGCATTAAAACTGCATTATTCTACTTCGCGATGTGTTTGAGTGTTACACGTTCAGTAAGTTTAACTATGGAAGGAAATCGATGACATAATCGAAATTTTTAACATAATTAAACGAGTTTGTGTCTAATTCGAGCAGTCAACGTAACTATGGAAGGAAATCGACGACATAATAGACATTTTTAACGTTACGAAACAAAGAAAAACGTGGTAGTTTACTTGAAGCATTGTGATATAAGGAAACAATGAAAAATAATGGAGAGAGTTCTTTATAATGCAAAGAGAGAGAATTAATCGTTAATTCTGTTTCTTTGCATTATTAGAAGCTCCATACATTATTTCTTTAGAATGAAACACATTCAAGAGTGCTGTGCTGTAAACAAGATTAACGAAAACGAAATCAATCGGAATCTTTAATATATGAAGCAATTAATTAGATGCACACTAAGCAACAATGATTAAAACAAATCCATGTACATGTATATTTCACGCGTTCGTGTACATGAACGGACGAAGTCCTTCATTGCAGTCTTTCTACGTTTGAGTGTATTCAAACGTGTTAAAGATAAATGTACACAGCTTTATTTTAACCACTGCTGCTTAATATGCTTTCAGCTAGGCAAAGCCTTGCACACGCCATGAAGTTTATTATTTGCTGTTTGGATATAAGAAAGGCAATTTTTAGTGGATTATGAATTACAGATTCCAACGTAATGACACAGAAACACATGTACCACACTCTGATGACAACATTCATAGACCAGTCTGATGTGATTTCACGCATATTGTCTGTAAGGAGAATTTTACTTCCAAGAAATTCTTTTTGGGCTTTCTTGACACAAGCGGAAGCGAAATCATCATGGCACCTGTGCCCAGCATCGCCTCCCTGGCACTTGTGCCGGATGGCATGTGTAAAGACATTTGAGCGAGATCGTTGCCAGTGCCGCCGAACTGGCTCCTGTGCAGGTGGCACATAAAATACACCATTTTGAGCGTGGCTGTTGCCAGTACTGCCTGACTGGCCCTCATGCCAGTGGCACGTAAAAGTACCCACTACACTCTCAGAGTGGTTGGCGTTAGGAAGGGCATCCAACTGTAGAAACTCTGCCAAATCAGATTGGAGCCTGGTGTAACCATCTGGTTTCATCAGTCCTCAGTCAAATTGTCCAACCCATGCTAGCATGGAAAGCGGACGTTAAACGACGATGATGATGATGATGAATTTTATTGAGATATATAAATTCACTCATCAAAATAAAAATATGACCGCTGATGAAACATGGAATTTCCACCAGTCTTGCTACTAAATAAATAAAACATGTAAAGAAAATCTTTGGTTACCCGATGAAAGTGTTTTTATTAATTTGCAAAGCTCTTACCTGTGAACAAATCAACAGGGCCTGCTAAATATACCTGTCTTACATGCACAAAATCAATGGTTCTTACCATAGGTGATAGCACCCCTTTTGTAGCATTGTGAACTTGGGGGCAGCAGATATTGGGACAGGGGAGTGCTGGATGTTTAGAGGGGCCAAGATTTTTCTAAGAAATATGATATTTAAATACTTATATTTTAAATATATTCTCAAAAAAGAAGAAAAAAAATCTTTGAACTAAAATACATGTAGGACACTGTGCTATAAGTGAGTAGAAATATGATTGATGATGCACTGAAGCCCAACACAATTTTGTTATATATTTCCTTAACTTTTTTTAATAATTTCTATAAAAATTTGACATAGTGGGTGCTGGTTCACAAAACATCTAAAATGAAGAACAAGGTACAAGCTGGATGGGGGTAGTATATGAAAATATGGATAATAAATCACCGCACAAAGTTACCTTGTTTGATAAAGATAATCTACTGCTTTTTATTTAATTTATTTATTTGCAAGAGATGGGGAGGAGGCCTGTGTAGAACAATAATTGATGAATGTGGTGCATTGAGATATGAAAAATTGTAAACCAGTGAAGTCAAAATTTCTATGACTCTATGAATCTTGGGGTCTCATAGACAGAAGTTATACACATAATAAGAGAAAGTATTCAGATACTAGACTGATCTTGAGCATTTAGTTGAGTATAGGTGCAGGCATAGCTGTGTGTTAAGAAGTTTGTTTCCCAACCACATGGTTCTGGGGTCAGTTGGACTGTGTGGCACCTTGGGCAGGTGTCTCCTATAGCCTAGGGCCAACCAAGACCTTGTGAGTGGATTTGGTAGTCAGAAACTGAAAAAAGTCCATTGTATATATATATATATATATATATATATATATATATATATATATATATATATATATATATATATATGAAAGAAGGTTTGAAAATGCACTTATTTTAAAGATATTTATTTACTTAACCGGTTTCACTATTTTAGAAAAAGATTATCAAAAGTCTTTGAGAATAATAAAAAATGTTAAAAAAACAGTTTGAATATTAAAATGCATATATACATTCTTTGATGATAATAAGAGGAATATATTTAAAGTATAAAGCTTTGTATGAACTTTGTAGTGTTACATACTGATTAATTATCACACATTCTCTGATAATAAGATGAAAATGTTTAAAACAGTGTAAGTATGAAAATACATATATGGAAAAATACATATACATATTCTTTGATAATCGAGGAGGAACTGACCTGGCTTTTTTCTCTCTTGTGTGTATTGAGGGAATGTTTTGCTGTCTTAAGAGACAGTATGACTGGTTAGCTGGGGTGGGAGGAAGGAAGGAAGAGTTAAAAGGGATTTTTTAATTTTATTTTTATTTTTATTTTTATTTTTATTTTTGGTTGGTCTGTGAGCTAGTCTGTCATGGTTCACTGGTTTTTGGGACTGGTTTTGTGCACATCTCTATGTGTGTGTGTATATATGTGTGTTTGTGTCCATGTGTGTGTGTGTGTGCCTTTTTTATTGGTCCCAGAGTTTATTGTGGAATATGTATATGAGTGTGTGTTTGTGTGTTTTTTGTGTTGGTGGGGATGTTAGGTGTGTGTGTACGTGAGAGTGTGCGTATATCTCTTTGTCTGAGTATGTATGTGTTGTTTTAATCGTCCTTGTGATGTGTGTGTGTGAGAGCAACCGTATGTATGTGTGAGGGTGTGTACGTAGGTGTGTGTATGTATGTGTGCGTGGGAGTATTTTGTGTGAGTGTGGGTGTGTGTGTGTCTCTCTGTCTGTGTGTCTCAGACAGAGAGAGACACACACACACACTCCCACACTCACACAAAATACTCCCACGCACACACACAGATGCACACATACATACACACACATATGCACACATACGTACACACCCTCACACATACATACGGTTGCTCTCACACACACACACCACAAGGACATTAAAACAACACATACATACTCAGACAAAGAGATATACGCACACTCTCACGTACACACACCTAACATCCCCACCAACACAAAAAACACACAAGCACACACTCATATACATATTCCACAATAAACTCTGGGACCAATAAAAAAGGCACACACACACACACACACACACACACATAGAGATGTGCACAAAACCAGTCCCAAAAACCAGTGAACCATGACAGACTAGCTCACAGACCAACCAAAAATAAAAATAAAAATAAAAAAATCCCTTTTAACTCTTCCTTCCTTCCTCCCACCCCAGCTAACCAGTCATACTGTCTCTTAAGATAGCAAAACATTCCCTCAATACACACAAGAGAGAAAAAAGCCAGGTCAGTTCCTCCTCATTTTTGCGATTATCAAAGAATATGTATATGTATTTTTCCATATATGTATTTTCATACTTACATTGTTTTAAACATTTTCATCTTATTATCAGAGAATGTGTGATAATTAATCAGTATGTAACACTACAAAGTTCATACAAAGCTTTATACTTTGAATATATTCCTCTTATTATCATCAAAGAATGTATATATGCATTTTAATATTCAAACTGTTTTTTAACATTTTTTATTATTCTCAAAGACTTCTGATAATCTTTTTCTAAAAAAGTGAAACCGGTTAAGTAAATAAATATCTTTAAAATAAGTGCATTTTCAAACCTTCTTTCATATATATTTCCACTCGTACGGTATTCCACAACTTTACTTTATTATTATATATATATATATATATATATATATATATATTCATGTGTATCTTTGTGCCCGTGTTTGTCCCCCACCACTGCTTGTCAACTGGTGTTGGTGTGTTTATGTCCCTGTAACTTAGCAGTTCAACAAAAGAGACCAACAGAATAAATAACAGGTTTAAAATGTAGGTCCTGGAGGCAATTCATTCAACTAAAAGGTTCTTCAAGGCGTTGCTCCAACATGGCCATGGTCTAGTGACTGAAACAAGTCAAAGATAGACCCATTCTCTCCAAAGAAATCAGACATGTTCCTTTGTCAGAAAGAGATCACTTTTCCTATTTGATTAAAATCTGTCAGACTTTTTAATAAGATATTTGTTTCTAATATTGAAATGTGGCTACAATTTTATTTCTTTCTCTTATCTTTTACCTTGTTTCATTCATTGGACTGCAGCCATAATAGGGTGCTGCCATGAAAGATTTAGATGAACCAGTAAAGGCACATTCCTTAGTGGTTAGGGTATCTGGCTCATGATTGTAAAGTCATGAGTTTAATTCCCAGTTGCACATTGTGTCCTTGAGCAAAACACTTGGTTCCATGTTGCTCCAGTCCAGTCAGTTGGCAAAAATGAGTTGTAGGTGTTATTCAAAGGGCCAGCCTTGTCACTATTTGTGTCATGCTGAATCTCGCTGAGAAGAGTACATGTGTCTGTGGAGTACTCTGCCACTTGCCTGTTAATTTCATGAGCAAGCTGTTCTGTTGATCGGATCAACTGGAACGTTTATTGTCCTAACTGACAGAGTGCCAGTTTAAGTTAAACAAATTAACCTCAGTATTTATTTTTTTCAATGCCTAGTACTTATTATACTGGTCTATTTTGCTGAACTGCTAAGTTTCAGGGAAATGTAAACAAACTAGCTCTGGTTGTCAAGCAGTGGAGATGGAAAGAAACACTGACACAAAGACACACACAAAGACGTTGTGTGTGTATGTGGCAAACTTCCTCACAGTTTCTGTGAACTATTGGGTTGTCCAGAAAGTCCGTGCCGATTTATAGTAGCTTACCTTTCAACTTATTTGCCATGAAACCACCTCATTTCTGGGAAGAGGGTATTTTCAAGTTAAAGGAAAGATGGAGACGCATTGTGCAACAAAATGGTTCATATTTCGTTGATTAAAAATGTAATGGTAAGTATTTATTGACCCTTTTCTTTCCTTTAAAAATTGGCACAAACTTTCCGGACAACCCAATACATCTATTCACAAGATACTGGTTGGCTCTGGTCTATAGTAGACACTTGCCCAAGGTGCAGTGCAGTGGGACTGAACCTAAAATCACATGGTTGCAATATGAGCTTCTTAAGCAAACAGTCATGCCTTTATTATTTATGTTTTGTCTTGTTGTATGTGGGCTGGAATGGTTAGTCAATGAAATCAACTCCATAACTTAGTTGGTACTTTATCGATCTTGGAAGGATGAAAGGTAAAGTTGACCTTCACAGGATAAGAACTCAGAATGCAAAAAGCTGGAATAAATACTGCAAAATATTTTGTCAAAAATGAGTTGTACCTGTAATTCAAAGAGCCAGCCTTGTCACTATCTGTGCCATGCTGAATCTCCCTGAGAAGGGTACATGTGTCTGTGAAGCGCTCTGCCACTTACCTCTTAATTTCTTCCAGTTCATTGTCCATTGATTAAAATAATAAAAATTATCTTAACCCTTTAGCATTCAGATTACTTTATGAAATGTAATACTGATTTGTTCACATTGCTTTGAATTAGTCATGCATGATCTTGTAGCTTCAAGATTTCCATGGTGTCATCATCATCATCATCATCATCATCATCATCATCATCATCATCATCATCATCATCATCATCATCATCATTTAACACCCACCTCCCATGCTGGCACGGGTTGGATAGTTTGACTTCTGCACCTGCCCTATTCACCAGATTTAGCACCTGTGGATTTCCATTTCTTTCCCAAGATGAAAATGCAGCTCAAAGGTTGCTGTTTTAATACCGTTGTTGAGATCAAGAGCGAATTGCAGAAGGTCCTTGACTCATTTATGAAAAATGATTTCCAGACTGGACTCCAAAAGTGGCAGGAATGCCAGGACCAGTGTATTGCTGTGCAAGGTGATTATTTTGAAGGAGATAATGTTAAAATTTAGGTAATTAAGTTCTTCGGGAACTTTTTGATACCAGTTTGTATATATACATAGAAGAGCTTCTTTCAGTTTCCATCTCCCAAATTCACTCACAAGGTTTTGATTGGCCTGAAACTATAGCAGAAGACACTTGCCCAAAATACCATGCAGTGGAACTGAACCCAGGACCATGTGGTTGGGAAGCAAGCACATGCCTGACTATATTTCTAATATATGTGGCTTATAGGTTATCAATTAATTTTGAAAATAATCAACAATTTGGATGCATTTAGTAATACAATACTTAACTTTTCCTTTATTAAGATTAGACAGGTTGGTATTAAAAAAGTGGATGTGTAATTCAAATCAAAATGAAATCACGACTATGATAAATATAATGAGAAGACCTGTGCGTGAGAAGACCCGGCAAGCCAAGTAAGATCGTTGCCAGTGCCCCTGGACTGGTTCTTGTGCGGGTGGCACATGAGATGCACCATTTTGAGCGTGGCCGTTGCCAGTACCGCCTGACTGGCTCCTGTAGGATTTTCGAGCGAGATCGTTGCCAGTGCCCCTGGACTGGCTTGTGCGGGTGGCACATAAAAGACACCATTTCGAGCGTGGCCGTTTTCGTGCGGGTGACACGTAAAAGCACCCACTACACTCTCTGAGTGGTTGGCGTTAGGAAGGGCATCCAGCTGTAGAAACTCTGCCAAATCAGACTGGAGCCTGGTGTTGCCATCCGGTTTCACCAGTCCTCAGTCAAATCGTCCAACCCATGCTAGCATGGAAAGCGGACGTTAAACGATGATGATGATGATGATGATGATGACAAGAGACAAACAAAACTATTTTTATATTTCTTTTCTGTTGATGACTTGATATATCATCTACTTATATCGTTTGCTCTCATCATTACAATATTTTGTCTGCTCTGATGCTATCTCTTGGTAGTCGCATTCATCATCTCTTCTTTCTGTTGACAGCAGTGTCTACCCTTTCTCTCACTTTCTCTGTCCCTCCTCCTCCATCCTTCTCCCTTTCTTTCTCTTTTCTCTCTAGTAGTAGCTGTTCATTTTTTTTCTTCTCTCTGTGTCTCTCTGCTGCTTAGCTGTATACGTTTTGTGGCTATTCACTTTCTTTGTATCTATATTTCTTCTGCTCTCAAGTTGTCCCTCACATCAGTTCTCTTTTCTTCCACTCTTCTCCATTGTTAGCTTCAAAACAACACATACACCATCACACACGCACACACACACACATATACACATATGCACATACACAAGCACATACACGTACACATACAAGCAGACATATTTTTTCATTAGTTTCAGTCATTGGACTGCAACTATGATTTAGCATCACCTTCAATGGTTTAAAAGTCTACCATATCGACACCAGTATTTATTTTATTGATCTCTGTTTCTTGATTTGATATGGGACATAAGCAAATACAATACAAACAACAGCAATGGTTTTCATGTGTGTGTGTGTGTGTGTGTGTGTGTGTGTGTGTGTGTGTGGCCTAGTGGTTATGATGTTGCAATCATAATCACAAGATCATGGTTTCGATTCCCATACGAGTGGTGCGTTGTGTTCTTGAGCAAAACACTCCATTTTGTGTTGCCTGGGTCTGTTCAGCTGCAAATGGGCCTGGCCACCTAGCCAGTAAGGTGACATCTTTTGAAAGCTACAACAATGCGAGGAAGTGCATTGTGACCAGTGGTGTATAACAACATCTGAAAGTCTGATCAATACAGTTTTGTGTGTGTGAGTGAGTGAGTGATCATTATCATTTAATGTTGGTGGAATTTCAATTCAGAACATAAGGACAGACAAAATGTTGCTAAACATTTTGCCCAGCGTGCTAATGATTCTGCCAGTTTATTAACTACATAAAATTATAATCAATGTCCACAAATTCATAAAATTGCTTTAAATGTATTGTTCTTTTAGCTGGTATGTTTTGGATACAATATTTTCTACATCAAATTTCAGTTTTCTTATAGTAAACCTTATTGCATTGTACAAAATATAAGCTAGACCAACTTACTTACAGGCATGGCAGAGGTAGACGCATAGCTGTGTGATCATGAAGCTAGGCAAGTGTCTCTCCTATAGTCCAGGACAACCCAAAGCTTTCTGAGAGGACTTGGTAGATGGAAACTAAAAGAAGCTCATTGTGTGTGTGTGTGTGTGTGTGTGTGTGTGTGTGTGTGTGTGTGTGCGAGTGTCCATGCTTTGACATTGTTGATAGTTGTAAATGACTGCATCATCATACAAACATTGTTATTCACTTCCAATATTTTGTGGAAACATGGCTGGCCTTGGGGGTATATTTCCTTGCTTGGAAACAAGTGAGGATTAGTGATAGAAAGGATATCTGGCCATAGAATATCTACCTCAATAAGTTCCATCTTACTCACACAAGAATGGTAAAGTGGATGTTAAAATGATGATGAAAGTTCTGTTTATCCATTAATTATTGGTAAATACTGTTGTGGCTTTGCATAGTTTACATATATATTGGTACCAGTGTTTAGTCACTTTATTCAGATCCAGGCCTGATGTCTCTAGTAAAGTTAGTAACCAAGGATTCATTGTCATCATTATAAAAGCCACATAACACATGACTTTCACAAAACAAAGGTAGCTCACAACTATTGGGAAACATTTAGTTGAATCTCTGTTTAAAGCAGGCATGGCTGTGTGGTAAGAAGCTTGCTTCCAAACCACATGGTTCTGGGGCAAGTGTCTTCTACTATAGCCTTGGGCCAAACAAAGATTTGTGAGGGGATTTGGTAGAGAGAAACTGAAAGAAGCCTGTCATATGTATGTATGTTGACAACTGGTGTTGGTGTGTTTATAGCCCTATAACTTAGTGGTTCGACAAAAGAGACTGACAGAATAAGTAGCAGGCTTTAAAAAATAATTACTATGGTCAATTCATTCAACTAAAAGTTCTTCAAGGTGGTGCCCCAGGATGGCCACAGACAGAAACAAGTAAAAGATAGAAGATACTCCAAATGCCTTTGTACAAAAATATGGCTCAGTGATTCTACCAGCTTGCCGCCTTCATAATAATAGTAATAATGCTCCTTTCTGCTATAGGCACAAGGCCAGAAATTTAGTGGGAGGAGGCTAGTTGATTACATCAACCCCAGTATGGAACTGGTACTTATTTTATTGATCCCAAATGGATGAAAGGCAAAGCTGACTTCAGTAGAATTTGAACTCAGAATGTAAAGCCAGAAGAAATGTCATCAAGCATTTTGTCTAGCATGCTAAAGTAATAATAATGATTTCAAATTTTGGTACAGGGCCAGCAATTTTAGGAGAGGGGTTAAATCGATAACATTGAACCCATTACTCAACTGATACTTATTTTGTCGACCCTGAAAGGACGAAAGGCAAACTTGACCTTGATGGAATTTGAACTCAGAATGTAAAGACAGACAAAATGCCTCAAAGCATTTTGTCCAGCATGCTAACGATTCTGCCAGGTTGCTGACTTAAATAATAGTAACAATAATGGTTTCAAATTTTGCCACAAGGGCAGCCATTTTTGGGAAGGGGGCAGATCGATTACGTCAACCCCAGTGTTCAACTGGTACTTATTTTATTAACCTCGAAAGGATGAAAGGTAAAGTGGACCTCAGTGGAATTTGAATTCAGAACGTAGAGACAGACGAAATTCCACTAAGCATTTTGTTCAGCATGTTAATGGTTCTGCCAGCTCACTGCCTTAATAATAATAATAAAGATAATATTAATAATCCTTTCTATTATAGGCACAAGGCCTGAAATTTGTGGGGAGGGGTTAAGTCAATTACATCGGCCCCAGTACTTGACTGGTACTTAATTTATCAACCCCAAATGGATGAAAGGCAAAATCGACCTTGGCAGAACTTGATCTCAGAACATAGTAATGGGGGAAATACCACTATAAGCATTTTGCCCGGCGTGCTAACAATTCTGGCAGCTCACCACCTCCAATAATAA
>NC_142951.1:24720819-24743319 GCF_046866305.1 Octopus bimaculoides | reverse complement strand
TGGTTATAGTATAAAGGGCAATCCCTTCTAAGGAAAAGGGAAGGTGTAAGCATTATACATGGATATAGTTATAAAGGTTTCTCTGTTTTACTGTTATCATAAGGTTGGGGAATTAAACCTTAAGCATTTAGGTCAACAGGGCTTTTTCTTTAATCTGAATAAAGCATCAGTATTGTTATACATATACTAAGTATGGGAAATTTATAGATGTCAATATTAGCTTAATTAATATGTTAATAATAAGAAGTATGTTAATAATAAAAATATAATTAGTTTATACAAAAACCCTGAAGTAGTGTCAATTTTGAATTCAAAGGCTATAGATAAGGTGTAAAATTTAAGACTATTATATATATTGGGCTCAGAAAACTATTTTGAATTATTTTTAAAAATTATTAAAAAAAATTTAAGCTAATATATATAGTTATACTATTTTAAAAACACATAAAAGGTAAGCTTAATTTTTATAATGTAAAGAATTAGTATAGGATCTGTATAGTTTATAATAATGGGTTTATTAAGGTTTAAGGGACAAAAAAAAAAAGAAAAAAAGAACAGTAGGAATTAACAAGGACATCCAATATAGAAACATGATAATTGATTACTAGTTTAATTATACTATCTTATATAGTCATGAATAATATGTATGTATGTATATATATATATATATATATATATATATATATATATATATATATATATATATATATAAGCAATGTTAAATCTCTGAACGAGGTATTAACAGTAACTGCACGACAAGGTGAAGTATATTTGCCACTTAAATGTGGCTGACCCCTAAGGGTGGATGTTACTGTTGCTTTTAGCCCCAGGAGAACATATATATATATATATATATATATATATATATATATATATATGTATGTATGTATACATATATATTTGTTATAACTGTCCTTTTAGAAATAAACAAATTGACATAATATAATATCTATAAGTTGATGAATACCACCTATTAATCCCCTCCATTTTCCTATTGTTATATATATATATATATATATATATATATATATATATATATATATATATATATATATATACATATATATACATATATATATATATATATATATATATATATATATATATATATATATATATATATATATATATATCAGGTATGAGTTGATATCTGTAAGATATACAATGTTGTTTAGCTTACATGAAAGACAGAGTGCATGTGAGATAAGCAAATTGGCTAGCCATTATCTGATATGCACTGAAGAAGCAGATGCGTGCTTTTATGGATATGATGTAAATGTGTACGGATGATGACACCTGCTGGAAGACAAAGCATCGTCAGTGGATTGTGTTATCAGACAGAACAGAGAAAAATGCAAGGAAGAAGACGTGAAATGAGATGGTGAGAGGGAAGCAAATGAGATATAGAATTCTTTCTTGTGTCATGCCAGACTATAAATAATACATGGCCGACTCAGGTCAGCATATGTAAATGAACTTTTGAGTATCGATAACGATGATGGTCGTGGGAGGGCTGGTGGTAGCAACAGTGTTGATGGTCTTGTAGTGCTGGTGGTAGCAGTAGTGGTGGTGGTGGTGATGGTGATGGTAGTAGTGGTGGTGGTAGCAGTGGTGGTGGGGGTGGGGGTGATGTTGCTGATAATGATAATGGTGATGGTCATGATGATGATGATGACTACAATGTTGGTGACAACAACAACAATGACAGTAGTGGCTGCAGTAATGATAGTAGTGGTAGTAGTGGTGCTACTGCTGCTGATGACAGTGTTGTGGTTAGTGGTGGTGGTGGTGGTGGTGGTGGTAGTAGTAGTGGTGAGGGTGGTAGTGGTGGTTCTGATGGTGATGGTAATGTTGGTGGAGGTGGTGGTGGTGGTGGTAGTATTGATGATAATGATGACAACGACGATAATGATGATGATGATGGTGGAATACCTGACAGGAATCCTTATTTATTCTATCAAGTTTATTTTGTTTTGCTTTTTTTTTTCTTAACTTCTTGAGTCTGGAAGAAGGAGGTCATACACATGACCTTTGCTGTCTCTACCCACCAAACCAGTGATCTTCAATGCCATTAATGTTCCATTGTATATAACTTCATGTTCCTCATGCAAATGGCACCCCTGAGAAATTTTCCAATAATAGTATTTGATTGTCTTTAGGTTCCACAGGAATTTCTGTTTCCTTTCTTCCCCCTCATCATTGATTTTCTCCATCATTCATTCCTCTGTCGGAACATACAAAATCAGTACCAGTTATATACTGAGGTATACTGAGTTTTGGTTAACTATACCCCACTCCCTCGTCGCTTTGTGCCTAGTCCAAACAAGTTATTAATTTTAATGAAGAAATGCAATTGAGATAATGAAAAGGGGATGATATAGAGAAGATATAATAATTAAATTCCTTTGATAAATCAAAGTAAATAATAGCTTTGAAATTAATTGATTATATTCTTTAATAAGGAAAATTAATTATAAATAATCTATGTCTCAAGTTGATTCGTCTGTTCAAAATTGCATTAGCTGAGAAATTAATATGTTACAAATATCGTGTGTGTGTGTGTGTATGTATGTGAATTTGTATTTATTATGGACTTCCATAGTTATTAGAGATTGACTATTTTTATTAACTGATTTTTTCCCTCTTGTTTACTGAATATCATAATAGTAATTCAGTGAAAATCGCGAAATATATGCTGAAGATTTTACATTCGTATTTTATCAATTCTTTTTTTTTTCTCTTGTTTCTTAAACAGTCCAGCTTTATTTTCCCAAATCATGTCTAAAAATAGTTTCTCTAATAAAGATGGCACAGTCAACTTGGTGAATTGATTGTGAAATGAATAGATGATATGTAATGCATGTGTATGCAGATGAGCATGTAGTCTTAGTTCTTCAGAATGGCTGGTCCAGCCATTATTGAGAATCAAATATTCATGTTTTGTAGATTCTTAAAACACAGAAGATATTATTTTTATCTATCTATCTATCTATCTATCTATCTATCTATCTATCCATTCATCTATCTATCTATCTATCTATCTATCTATCTATCTATCTATCTATCTATCTATCTATCTATCTATCTATCTAACTAACTAAAGGCCGGGCGGAGGTGGCTAATGTGTATATCGCATCAGTCATCGATTACCGCCTGACCGTCGTGCCTTGTCCCGATGCCACCATCACGAAACTAGAACACATACTTTTCCGCTTTCTGTGGAAGGGTGGCGTTCCGATGGTGAGGCGATCCATTTGCTGTCAACAACCGTTACGTGGAGGACTGGGGATGCCGTGGCTAATGATGCGCAGACATGCGCTGAGACTGTGGCATCTCTGGAACTTCATTGACGACGGTGAACAGGTGTGGGCGCTGTTTGTGAGGCACACCTTCCCGCAGCTCGTCTCACTCACCGAACTGCAAACATGGATCAGGAAGAGACCGAAACTGGGCGATTGGCACCGCGAGTGTCGCCAAGCTCTACAACAGCTCTGCCGTCTGGGATCAAACTTGTGCAACTTCCAAACGACCAATGCGTTCTATAGAGGACTAGTGGAGGGGAGGTCTGACGACACTCTCGGGGCAAACCTGGGTGTCGACGAGAAATTCCTAACCCGCCTTTTCAAGACGACGTTCGGGCCGGGGCCTATGGATAATTTCCAGAGATCCCTGGCTTGGCAATGCTATCGAGACGCACTACCAGTTCGAGAGAAGATCTACAGACACGGTTCGAAAACCACCGGACCGACCTGCCCGAGATGCGGTCAGAGCGACGAAACCGTTCTGCACGCACTCGTGCAGTGTCCAGATATTTCAGAGCTGTGGACCTTCGTCGAACAGCTGTTGTCGCGTGTGGGACGAGCCCACTTATCAGCCGAGTCTATCGTGAATATTGTTCCGCCACCTTCCTTTAAACAGGAATGAAAAACGGTTTTTGTAACACTGATAGCTATGGCAAAAGAATGCGTGTGGTGGACGCGTTTGAAAGGTCTACAAACAAACACTTTCCTCTCTGGTCAGTCCCTCGTCAACTTTTTCAAGTACCACTTGAAAAGGAGGATGAGGATAGAGAGGAAAGTGTTGTCGAATGAAAGTTTCAATAAAAAATGGGTAAATGTGGCAAGAATGGTAAGAATGAAAGACGACACCATTTTAAGCATAGACTTGTAACAAAAAGAGACAAAAAGAGAGAAGGTACTTACTTTCATGTACCTTTAAAAAAAAAAAGCCTGAGGTGACCGTGGTCTTTTCCGTAGGCTTTTCTCTCCACGGATAAACCTAATCTGTTCCCTGTTTTTTACATCGACTGTGATACACAATCCCTATTGATCGCCCCCCACCCACGTTTTTTTGTTTTTTTTTTTACTTCCCGCGATCCCTTTTGATCGAAATTATTCCCCCCCCCCCAAGAAAAGCTCTACTTTGTAATTTGTCCATTTTCTATATTTAGCCCTGTGTGGCTATAATAAAAAGATATCTATCTAACTATCATCTATCTATCTATCTATCTATCTATCTATCTATCTGACTTTCTCTCTCTCTCCCCCTCTCTGTCAGTCTCTACCTATCCATTGACCAATTTACCTATCAATCTCTGTCTATCTATGTACTTATCTATCATTTATCTATCTCTTAGGTTTCTTTATTAGCCACACAGGGCTCAACACAGAATCTATTTATCTCTCTTGATAGATATATGTGGTAAGAAGCTTGCTTCCCAACCACATGGTTCCGTGTTCAGTTCCACTGAGTGGCACCTTGGGCAAGTGTCTTCTATTATAGCCTTGGGCCGACCAAAGCCTTGTGAGTGGATTTGGTAGATGGAAACTGAAAGAAGCTGATCGTATATATATATATATATATATATATATATATATATATATATATATATATATATTACTCTTTTACTTGTTTCAGTCATTTGACTGTGGCCATGCTGGAGCACTGCCTTTAGTCGAGCAAATTGACCCCAGGACTTATTCTTTGTAAGCCTAGTACTTATTCTATCGGTCTCTTAGGCCGAACCGCTAAGTTACGGGGACGTAAACACACCACCATCGGTTGTCAAGCGATGTTGGGAGGACAAACACAGATACACACACATATATACATATACATATATACATATACATATATACATATACATATATACGATGGACTTCCTTCAGTTTCCGTCTAGTAAATCCACTCACAAGGCATTAGTTGGCCCAAGGCTATAGTAGAAGACACACAGTGGGAATGAACCCGGAACCATGTGGTCGGTAAGCAAGCTACTTACCACACAGCCACTATATATATATATATATATATATATATATATATATATATATATATATATATATATATAGATAGATAGATAGATAGATAGATAGACACACACACACATATATATGTATATGTTTGTGTGTCGGTGTTTGTCCCCTCACCATCGCTTGACACCGATGTTGATGTGTTTACGTCCCTGTAACTTAGCGGTTCAGCAAAAGAGACCAGTAGAATAGGTACTAGCTTACAAAGAATAAGTTCTGGGGTTGATTTGTTTGACTAAAGGCAGTGCACCAGCATGGCTGCAGTCAAATGACTGAAACAAGTAAAAGAGTATATATATGTAGGTATGTCTGTAATGATTGATTGCTAGACTCTAAACCTTTTTCTATTTTCTCTCTCTGTTTATTGGTGTGTTCCTTTCTGTCGAAGAGCATAGGCTCGAAATGTAAAAGACTTTCTCATTTCCCGAGCGTTAAACTAATACATCTGTTTGTTATTTACACAGCTGTCTTCGTCTTTTGTTTTTTTCATAAATTCTCACTATATATATATATATATATATATATATATATATGTATCCATAAACAAATAGGTATCTATGCTTCTCTCTTAGTATCATTCTTCTCTCTCTCTCTCTCTCTCTCTCTGTGCTGTGTGTGTGTATGTATGTATGTATATATATGTATATTTAAAAGTGCATATTACACAAACAGACACACATACATGTGTACATACACGCACATGTGCATGGGTGTGCATGCACACACACATACGTTTATACAGAGACATACACATTATATAATATATCATTAAGATGTTCACTTCCCAAGACGTACTTTCTGGTTGGGTTCAATCTCACTGCGTGGCACCTTGGGTAAGAGTCTTTAACTTTTGCCCTGAGTTGACCAAAGTGTTGTGACTCTATCTGGTAAACAGAAATTGGAAAATGCCAGTGGCACATAAAAGCACCCACTACACTCTTGGAGTGGTTGGCATTAGGAAGGGCATCCAGCTGTAGAAACTATGCCAGATCAGATTGGAGCCTGGTGCAGCCATCTGGTTCGCCAGTCCTCAGTCAAATCGTCCAACCCATGCTAGCATGGAAAGCAGACATTAAACGATGATGACGATGAGGAGGATGATGTATGTATGTATGTATGTATGTAAGTATAATAAAAATAACTTCACAACACTTGAATTTTGAGAGCAGCCCCTACTCAGCCTCTACAGGGGCCTGAAAGTAGTTTTTGTTCTGCCTATCAAAATTTCATATGGGAATGGGGATGGACACCTTCAATAAATCATAATCAGAACAGCTAATAGATACAGTATTTAGTCTGAAACTATTACACCATTTAAGAAAATTACAATAATGTTTTAATAATAACATAAATGGTGGGAATTGAAGAATAAAAAAGGTGTTGAGGTTTTTTTTTTGATATGTCTTCATGTGTTTGTTGTTAAATGATTGAATTAGACATGATGGTCCAATGGGAAAGTGCAAAAATTGAAAGTTCTTTTCATAAAGTGGTGTGTGGTTGTGGACTGTAGATACAGTGAGCATGAGAGAAAGAGATAGCTAGACAGAGGGAGAGGGGGAGAGGGACAGAGAGAGTGAGTGAGTGGAATGTAAGTGTCATCTGCCATTGGGTTGTGTTCAAGTTTGAAGCATCTCAGCTCTTTCATGTTGAAGCTCTCCATATTTGACAAATCTGTCACATCAAACAACTGATATGTGATTAATGGCAGATGTAATGCTTGATATGTGTTCTGTTCTTTGTTCTCTTGTCTGTCCTGCTCTCTGTCTGTCCTGTTTCTCTGTCTTTACATTCTTGAAAGATTTTATATTGAATGAAGTTGACTGATTGCCATGAACAGCACTAGCATGGTTAGCTTCCTGATGATGTCATCAAGTGCATTTGTGAATTTTAAATGGTCAGTTTTTATACTGACATCAATCTGTCAATTTTGATGTTTATTCAAGAAAATGAATAATCAGCTTCTTAATAACATCATCAGTCCATTTTAAAAACTCTACTATGAAAAAAAATGAGTCCTAGTTTCAAATGTCAAGCAAAGATCTATTACTTACAACACTGGAAAATTTCCCAAGCATAATTTTGCTGTTGAGGTTTACTAAGACAGAAACATGTTCAGAATTGTTTCCATTGTTGTTAAAGATTAGACTCATGGCCTCCTACTAGCCATACATTCCCAGAACATTTACATATCTGGTGTGGTTGTCACTATAATATGGTTCAGTTTCTCAAATTCCTGCCAAACGTTAATCAAACGAATCCCAGTTCATTACATTACCATGCAACTGTTTTTTGACCCATGTAAACTGCCTGCATTTTATATAATATATAATCACATTAATTAAAGAAGTTTTAATCTATTCATAATGGCATTGCTATTATCTGTTACCACAACCAAAGGAACTGGCATTCTGTTGGTTATGATGACAAGTGTTCCAGTTGATCTGATCAATGGAAACAGCCTGCTTGTGAAATTACCTTGCATCTGGCTGAGCACTCCACAGACACACATAACCTTAATGTAGTTCTCAGGGAGATTCAGCATGACACAGAGTGTGACAAGGCTGGCCCTTTGAAATACAGGCACTACTTATTTTTGCCAGCTGAGTGGACTGAAGTAACAGGAAATAAAGTGCTTTGCTCAAGAACTCAATGCATCGCCAGGAATTGAACTCACAACCTTACAATCATGAACCAAATACCTTAACTACTAAGCCACGCACCTTCATTATCAAAGGAACTACATAAGGGGAAAAGAGCAAGAACCTTGTTCTAAAGGTGAAGTAGATGGAATGAGTGAAGTAGATGGAATGCTGTTTAAATTGGACTGGAATTTGGTCAGTTATCTCTGTCTATGTCTCACTGTTTATCTCCTCACCCATCTCCATTGCATTGTTTTGAGATTCTGAGAAGCACTTTTCTGAGAATAATTATCATAGGCGCAGGAGTGGCTGTGTGGTAAGTAGCTTGCTTACCAACCCCATGGTTCCGGGTTCAGTCCCACTGCGTAGCACCTTGGGCAAGTGTCTTCTACTATAGCCTCGGGCTGACCAAAGCCTTGTGAGTGAATTTGGTAGACGGAAACTGAAAGAAGCCCGTTGTATATATGTATATATATATGTGTGTTTGTGTGTTGTCTGTGTTTGTCCCCCCAACATCGCTTGACAACTGATGCTGGTGTGTTTACGTACCCGTAACTTAGCGGTTCAGCAAACGAGACCGATAAAAAAAGTACTAGGCTTCCAAAGAATAAGTCCTGGGGTCGATTTGCTCGACTAAAGGCGGTGCTCCAGCATGGCCGCAGTCAAATGACTGAAACAAGTAAAAGAGTAAAAGAGTATCAATGATATTCTGTTGGATGCCTGCAAGCATGGAAAAGTGGTAATTAAAATAAACATCATGATGATGATGATGGTGATGGAAGCTGATGATAAATTCTCTTTTCATTATGGTTCAATATCAAAGGCAGTAAGATAGAATTGGTAGCATGCTGGACAAAATGCTTAGCTGTATTTTTTTACAACTCTTTACATTCTCTGTTCAAATACCACCAAGGCTGACTTTGCTTTTCTTCCTTTCCAGGTCAATGAAATAAGACCAAGTTAAGCACTGATTGGTTCTTTATTTTATTGATCCCCATAGAGGTGAAAGGCAAAGCTGACCTTGGTGGAATTTGGTCTCAGAACACAGAGCCAGAGCAGATATTGCAAAGCAATTTGTTGCCAATCCACTGCCCTTTTTGAACTTAATGATAACATGGCTATCTGTCTATTACACTTAATGTATACACTGTTGATCAGCCAATTACTGCAGTATATGTCTAAAGATAACATCTCTTATGGAAATGTTTTTAATACTTGCTGCATTAAAAACTCAGTAAATATCAGAGAGAGACAAAATTTCATCTCAGCAGCAGCCAGCGAGAGCTATTTGCAATATCAGTGAATGTTTTATTTTTTTATTTACTTTTTCCTATCTCAGAGCTGAGGAATTTTCATCCAACCAAGTGGCTGGCTGCAAGTAGACACTATTGAAAAAGCCACAAAAGGGCCAAAATGCATATGGTGCTCTCACTGGCTCCTGCTGGTGTTTATTGTGTTTTTAACACAGCAAGTCCATGAGAAATGTTATCTCAAAACACAATCCAAAGTAACCTGACCATCAACAGTGTGTCTACATTGAGTATGATACACAAATGGCTATTTTAATTAACTCTTTAGCAATTAGCCCAGCCATATCCTGCCAAAATATTCTACCTATTTTATGCTCAAACTGGCCAGGTCTGGTCTCTCACAACTGCTCTACAATATCATTTAAAACATTAACAGTTAACCTCATCAAAATCTCAAAGCTACAAGATAATGCATAATTAATTTGAAAACAATGTGAATAAATAAGCTTTAGTTTTGACAGAATAATGTGAATTGCATTATAATATTTGTTCCAACTCTCTATGATCTGAGTTCAAATTCCATTAAGGCCAACTTTGCCTTTCATCTTTTCAGAATCAATAAAAAAACAACTAAGATATGCTAAAATATGTTACCTTTCATGTATTTATGAGATTTCAGCCTAAGGTTTGGATTTAAATTCGAACACTTAAATAAAAGCAGTTTGGGTGGGGTTGGTGTTAACCCTTTTGTTACCATATTTCTGTTAACATATGCTGCCTTTGTTTTAATTAATTTTAAGAAAGAATGAAGGATTTAGTAAAATAACTTTCTCATTATTAAGTTGTAACCTGGAATAAATAAGCATAAAATTTTGATGGAAGATTATATTTTAGACTAACCCTTTAGCATTCAGATTGCTCTTTCAAATATAATCCTTATTCGTTCATATTCTTTTCACTTAATCATATATTATCACACAGCTTAGAGATTTCATTTATGTAATTGTTTATTTTTAGAACGACATTATACAGGGTGTCCACAAAGTCTGGGTACATGGAGTAAATAAAATCATAACATAAACAATTAATATAAGAAATAATAATTTCTTAAAGTATGTGTTAATCCCCATGTACCAAGACTTTGTGAACACCCTGTATAATAGGTGTAAGAAGCTAGATCTAGCTGGTTTGAACAGGAAACAGGTACAATGTTTGAGTTGGATATGCTCAGTTTAAATGCTAAAGGGTTAAAACAGTGAGTTCATGTCATAGAACCTGGGGCAGTTTTAGATGGTTTGGTATAAGCAGGGTTGAAAGGGTTAAGATGTGAGACTGATTTGAGGGAGAAGATTTTGCTGATATTTCCAGTATCCATATTGGTGCTTTCTTGTTGTTTCAGAATGAATTAGTTTACAGTGATGAGTAAATTTGGATTGGATGCTAAATAGGTGTTGATATATTCTAAACAGTGTCATGGAGGTACTTACAGTGGACATGGAATTGAATAAAATGTGTGATCCCTCATCTTTTATTCATTTTTATATTGGCTTTATGTATCACCCCAATACTTTATCAAAGAAACGCACACATTCACACATATACGCATGCATGTGTACACAAACATACACACACACACAGACATACACACACAAACAGACACACATATACATACACACACAAACACACACACACACATACATGCATGCACACACATACATGCACACACACAAAGACACACACATACATGTGTGCATGCACACACACATGTATGCAATATTTATATGTCAACCAATCAATTCAATACAGCAATCAATCAAACTATGATTATTAACCTTCATATTAGTTGCCTCTCTCTCTCTACCAACCATTTTCCTCTCTTTCCTCTCAACATAAATATGCATGTACATGCACATCCAAAGTGTTCAGGATAAATGTGACAGAAAGGAAACACAATATTCATCATCATCATCATTTAACGTCCATTATCCATGCTGGCATGGGTTGGACGGTTTGACTGGGCTGGCACGATGGAAGTCTGCATCAGACTCCAGTTTGATTTGACATGGTTTTCTATGGCTGGGGGCCCTTCCTACCGCCAACCACTCCGAAAGTGTAATGGGTGCTTTTATGTGCCACTGGCACAGGTGCCATTTGCATGACACCAGTATCTGTCACGATTGCAATTTTGCTTAGCTTGATGGGTATAAAAGTATTATTAAAAAATCCAAAAAATATCACAGTTTACTCAAGATGGCTGCCCTCAGCTTCCACCATGGTCTCAAGAAGACTCTGGGACTTGGTGCATGCATTTACCTCTGTGTCCCTTGGTAGATCTTCAAGCACCCCCTTCATCTTGGCTACCAGCTTGGGCTTGGTGTCGCAGGTAGAGTGATTGGTGTCCTTCTTTAACTGTGCCCTACACATAGTAATCCATGGTGTTACAATTGAGGGAATTAAAAAAACAGAAATTGGGACTGGTGAAGCTGTGGAAATTCTCTGACAGCCACTTCCTACTTTTTCTGGACGTATGACAAGAAGGAACTGAATTCTGCTGCCACATACATGGCCTTCCAGCAACAACCCTCTCCAACCAGGGACTGACCACAGTCCTCAGCAGCTTCACATAGCCACCTGAATCGAGCCTAATGCTCTGATCAAAATGTAGGGATGAATTCCATCTGCTGTGTCCTTTCCTACTGGTCACAGCTTCATAATCTCCATTGCAGCTGTCCATGTCACATCTTATAGCTTTTATTGTGTTCACTGGGCATTGAGCAGCAGTCATGATGTCAGCATTTTGAAATTCAGCATAATCATCATGATACAATAAACTCCTTTCCAATATTCAGATGGCTTACAATCCTTGACGTCAGCTAACTTTTCCTCAGTTATAACTTTAATCTTTCTGCTCTCCAATGCCTTTAACTGTTCACCAATACATCAAGCGGTTTCTGAAAAAAGGAGACATAAAATAGTGTTAAATTTATACCAAACAATATAGGCGCAGGAGTGGCTGTGTGGTAAGAGTAGCTTGCTTACCAACCACATAGTCCCCGAGTTCAGTCCCAGTGTGTGGTACCTTGGGCGAGTATCTTCTACTATAGCCTCGGGCCAACCAAAGCGTTGTGAGTGGATTTGGTAGACGGAAACTGGAAGAAGCCTGTCGTATATATACATATATATATATATATATATATATATATGTACATGTATGTGTGTATATGTTTGTGTATCTGTTTGTCCCCCCAACATCGCTTGACAACCAATGCTGGTGTGTTTACGTCCCTGTAACTTAGCGGTTTGGCCAAAGAGACCGATAGAGTAAGTACTAGGCTTAGAAAGAATAAGTCCCGGGGCTGATTTGTTTGACTAAAGGCGGTGCTCCAGCATGGCCACAGTCAAATGACTGAAATAAGTAAAAGAGTAGACACATATACAAGCACATAGACAAAGATACATACACAAGCACATACAATTATAATATATTTATATAAAAAGATATCTCAGGTAACTTAGCCATTCAGTGAATAGAAACCGATAAATTAAGAGCCAGTCTGACATAAGTAGTCAGCTGTGATCGTAGTCAGGTAAAAAAAAAACAGTCCTTTGACAGTGATGGTGGTGGTAGTGGGGTGGAGGCGGGTGTCTTCCTCAAATTGGCTACACTCCAATGACAGAAAAGAGTAATAGAGTATCAAACGTTGTGGGTGTGTGCATGCATGTGTGTGTGTGGGTGTGTGCATGCGTGTGTGTGTGTGTGTGTGTGTGTGTGTGTGTGTGTGCATGTAACAGTAAAGAAGAGTACTAGAAATGAAAAGTAATGTATTTATTTGTACTAAGCACAATGCACTGTGATCAATAAATCAATTATTTCTTCTATATTTCATTGGTTTATCACTTAATTTCTACACATGCAATATGCACACAACATACATTCATACACACATACATACATACATGCATACACACAACATACATTCATACACACATACAGAAATACATACATATTTACTCACTACAATGTTTTTTTCACCTTTCCTATTTTATTTTCCTTGAAGCTTAGGACACACAAGACTAGTTATCTGATTTCCATGGTTATCAGTGACCGAGATTAATGACCGAGATTACAATATTCACCCTGAACAGGGTTTGAGATCAGCAATTTATGAGTGGGGGGGAAAGAAGTCGATTACATCCCCAACAGCATAACTGGTACTTTATTTTATTGAGCCTACATGTATGAAAGGCAAAGTTGACCTGGGATTTTAACTCAGAAAATAAAGAACTGGAAGAATTATTGGTATTAAATTTTGGAACAAAGCCAGTAATTTCAGAGAAGGGGCTAAGTCGATTACATTGATCCCCAGTGTTCAACTGGTACTTATTTTATTGACCCTGAAAGGACAAAAGACAGTCAAACTTGGCAGAATTTGAACTTGGATGAAATGCTGCTTAGTTTTTTACCTGGTGTGTTAATGATTCTGCAAGTTTGCCGCTTTAGCTGGAAGAAATATTGGATTCAATATGGATGATCAATACTGTCAACTCTACTCAACAGTTCACACAGTTTCTTTATTTTATTGCAATGCGTTTGTTCAATTTCAGTCACGTGGAGGTGGTCAGGATCCTTCCACAGCACAAAATAATATTACTGCTGGTGGGGAGAAAGGGCTGCATCAACACTCAACTGGTTCTCATTACAGCTACATAGACTGCAGTAATGTGAAGTGAAATGTCTTGCCTAAGGATGCAACACACTGCCAAGTTCAGCATGACCACCAGATTAAGTCTGCCATCCAGGGACAGAACGATCCTCTTGATAAGCTTCAACATAGTTTCTGTCAACCAAATTCCGTTTATAAGACTTTAGGGATCTTTTTTAAAACGGGGGCCACATTTTTCATTAACGAAACACTTTGAAACTTGGAACACTGGTAGAATGTGTCATATAAAACATCTTTTTCTCTTAGTCTTCTTAAAAAAAAAAAGAAATCCATAAATTATTCCATGTTAAAGTTGTCGTATTTCTGTAATTTCAACCAATCACTGACGTCCATTCAGCCAATATACATTAAGTGCTGATTACATAAACAAACGATTCTGAAACAATTAATCCTAACCCTAACCCTAACTCTAACCCTAACCCTAACCCTAGGGTTAGGGTTAGGGTTAAAGCAAATTTAAAATGAAAAAAGCAAATAAAACGAAGGTATGGAGATTAAATACGCTTTACATCGCTTAATCAGCCAAAGGAGTAAATGTAAACAACTGAATACTTGTCAGTGATTGGTTGAAATTATCGAAATAAGACAATTTTTTACATGAAATAAATTCGAATACAAAAATATTTTTCTGTTCTATAACACAAAATAGATAAGTATACGAAGTTTGAAAGTCTTTCGGTACCAAAAACACTACGTAAAACATTAATGAAAAATGTGGCCCCCGTTTTATAAAAGATCCGACTTTAGTTAACCTGAGGGTGTGACAGAAAACATTTGGTGAACTTTACATGCAGTGGGATTGAACTGGTAACCGTGTAGTTTGAAAAGCAGATGTCTTAACTACACAGCCAAACATTTACTTACAGTTCAGAACACAGGTTCCATCAGTTTTGTAATTATTTTTTACTTTTATGGGAATTGGAAAATGTAATGAGATTGTCATAATGCAGTAGGATAAGAAATGTAAACATATTTAATGAAATGAGAACTAAATAACTAATTAGAAGGAAAAAAAAATACTGGGATCTTTTTTAAAACGGGGGCCACATTTTTCATTAACGAAACACTTTGAAACTTGGAACACTGGTAGAATGTGTCATATAAAACATCTTTTTCTCTTAGTCTTCTTAAAAAAAAAAAGAAATCCATAAATTATTCCATGTTAAAGTTGTCGTATTTCTGTAATTTCAACCAATCACTGACGTCCATTCAGCCGATATACATTAAGTGCCGACTACATAAACAAACGATTCTGAAACAATTAACCCTAACCATAGGGTTAGGGTTAAAGCAAATTTAAAATGAAAAAAGCAAATAAAACGAAGGTATGGAGATTAAATACGCTTTACACCGCTTAATCAGTCAAAGGAGTAAATGTAAACAACTGAATACTTGTCAGTGATTGGTTGAAATTATCGAAATAAGACAATTTTTTACATGAAATAAATTCGAATACAAAAATATTTTTCTGTTCTATAACACAAAATAGATAAGTATACGAAGTTTGAAAGTCTTTCCGTACCAAAAACACTACGTAAAACATTAATGAAAAATGTGGCCCCCGTTTTAAAATAGATCCAAATACTGAGAAAGTCTGGTGGAAAGACAGATAGAAGAGGGGAACAACTCAATAAATGTTCCAGCATTATTAGACCTCCTCAGTAAAACATAGACCTCCAGCTACTTTACCAGTGACTATGAGATGATGATGACAATGGTAATGATGATGACAGTGATGATGATGGTGACAGTGTTGATGATGATGATGACAATGGGGATGATGATGATGATGGTGATGAAAGAATCACTAAGTGGTTGTGTAATATTGTGGATGAGGAGGTGCAGAAAATAAGAATAATTTAGAGAATATATATACTGAGTGAAAAAATTACTCAGGGTCGCTATTCATATGATGAACAAATAGTTAAGTTAGTGTGAACATAATTGTGTGAACATTAAAAATCTAATTAGAAGTAATGATGCAGTGATGAAAATTAAAATGATATTTGTGAAACACTAAATCATTTAAATTATTTCGACAATAGGCACAGGCATGACTGTGTGGTGAGAAGCATGCTTCCCAACCTCATGGTTCCAGGTTTAGTTCCACTGTGTGGCACCTTGGGCAAGTGTTTTCTACTTGGGCAAGCGTCTTCACTTGGGCAAGTGCCTTCAATCAAAGCTCTGTGAGGAAATTTGGTAGATGGGAACTGAAAGAACTCCATCGTGTGTATATATTTTATCTTTTACCGGTTTCAGCCCAGGGCTGAGGTCATGGTGCTCCAGCGTAGCCAGTATCAAATGACTGAAACAAATAAAAGAATAAGGATCTTGTCATAGGATATATTTGGAGGCCTTTGGGCTAAAATGTTTTATTTTGCTATGTTGACCAGTGTACAATATTGTACATTTTCCTAGTGATTCTCTCACCTCTACTACGCAATGTGAAGTTTATTCTTCAATGAGATGTAATAATGCAGAAACATGTATAGAGTTGTCTCCCATACTTGTCAGAATAAAATATTTTATTCATTGACTATTACTCTCGTTTCCCCAAATCTATTATTCCTGATTGACTTTTTTGTACTCAGTGTATTAAAATGCAAACAACTGTTTTTTAAAATGTTGATGACGCCCCTAAGTAATTTCTCTGAAGAATTTTTTCTCTAGAAATATATTAGCGTTATGTAATATATATATATATATATATATATATATATATATATATATATATATATATATAAACACATGAAATGGGCAAACGATCCCACACAGAATAATATAAATAACAAAAACCAATGGCGAATAGGCAAATTTAATTTCTTTCTATCGTACATATTAAAATAATTATCGATATCATAAATAACGTACGAAATATTTTATTTCCCTATCCGTAGCTTGCGATATACGTACATGCGAACGAAAACTATTTGTTACGTAACACTTATCTCAATCATTCACCTTTACATACAGTAATATCAATTTATTGTTTTTATTCATTATTTTTAATCTGAATTGAAGACAATAGACTTCACTTTCGTTGTTAGATGCTAAAGACAATATATATATGCATAATAAACGCAGCTAATTTCTTTGAAACCTCCATTTCCTTCTCAGCACTTCGGTTTCATTTCTGTCCATTACGTCGGTGTATATTTATTGCTTTAACATTTCAAACACAAGTGATACAGCTGCAGTGGTATATGTGAACGAGTAGAAATTAGAATCTTCCGTTCTCGAAGATCATCAAGTTGTCTCCTCTTATTATTGTATCTCTCTCTCTCTCTCTGTTTCCCTGCTTCTCTCGTTTGTTCCTTCGCTGTCACTGTTGCGGCATTATTAGATACAACAACTACTGACTGCTACTTAATTAGCAATGCTACTCTAACTTCTACACCTCCTCTTCCCAGCACCACCTTCACCACCACCACCACCACTACCGTACTAACCAATTACCATCAAGACTTCCTCTACTTTCATCTTGTATCTGTTTTGTTGCCAGTCAGTCACAAGACCGAAGTTCGGACGGGGCATGGAACCTCGCGGATTATTCTAGAGAGATGTAAAAGACAAAAAAAAAAAAATACCAACAACAACAAAACAATAACCATTTTCACGTTGCTTTGAGGTGAGTTGAAATCATATATAGATACATATACCGCCTATAGATCATATATATATATATATATATATACAATGTGTGTGTATGTATCTTTCCAATTATCGTTTGCCCGTTTCATGTGTTGATGTATATATATATATATATATATATATATATATATAAATATATATCTATCTATCTATCTATATATATTCTCAATTTCATGTTTTTTTTCATTTATGATTAAAAGAAAGAAAAAACATGAACTAAAAAACATCAAAACCTACCGACCATATCGAATAACAATCATTTGAACGAATTTAATACGCAATGGTTATCAGATGTTTATATTTGGTGACTTGTGGAGCAAAAGTCAATCCATAATATCATAATAGGTTAATAAACAATTTTTGTATATTGTTTTGGTCAAAAACTGGTATCTGGTGTTTTAGTGGGAACGAAAGTGAATTAGTGAAATATCTTGCCGAAGAAATGTGTTGTGTAAAAATTATTTGAATAAAATCTGAGATAAACGGCATATAATTATTAAAGATTATATTTGCATTTTAAATTACAAAATCATTCCATTATTTATCTTAGTGTGTGTGTCAAAGTATTTATAGCTATTTGTTGCTGCTTCGTATAAAATGTGATAAAAGAAAGCTTCATATTATATTTAGGTGTATAAAGCTTGATTTATCAAGCCATATATATTATCAAGTCATATATATACATATATATATATATATTGTATATGTGATTGCAGCTGAATGACCACCCCTACTTTATTTCCCAAAGCCATAAGACAACTAAAGAGCAACTATAATTATAATCTTAGTATGTACTCTAAGTTATCATCTCATCCCTCCTGACACTTCATTCCCTCTTTCACTTCATCAGCTCCGAGAAAATATTTATTACCCTGCCTGCTTATATCTATCTATCTACACACACACACACACACGCACCGTTAATCGTGTACTGAAATCAATCGTTCTTATGGTTAACGATAAGGAATTTATTCGGTCACCTGTTTTACTATTGACAGTTCTTTCTATCAGATATTTCTATAGTGACTAAATAATCTTCATTTATTATTCTGATCCCTTTCCTATGAATTTTCAATATAAATATCTTTTATATATTATATTAAATTCTCTGTGTTCTTTTTTCTTTCTTTGCTGTGGCTTTGTAGCAAATGCAGGAATTTATAGATAAAGCCCTATATACATATATATCCGGTATGTCAAACCAAAAATGTATGTATACTACACATATTTATGGTATGTCAAACCAAAAAGACACACATATACACACATCTCGTTGGATGACCATTCGATTACTTAGTATTGAACCTATAATTATCGTAATCATATTATTCTCAAGGCAAATGAAGAAAATATTTATATCGCAGTCAACGTTGTTTTTTTTTAAGCTCTACTGAAAAATATTTATACTCTAAGAAATCATTATTATTATTATTATTATCCAATGTGATGTCATTCTTTATATTCTATCAAGGCAGTAGATAGCATAATAAAGATCAATAAAAAAACGCTGGATAAAATGCTTTAATACCCTTCCTTATTTAAATATGTACTTTCTAATACATTTTGAGTTCCAGTCCCATTAGGAACGACTTAGCTTTTTCATCCTTCAGGGGCCCTAATAGCTTTCGTTATTCAAACACGCCCTTTCTTAAAGCGTTATAAGTTCTAATTCCACCCAAATCGTCTTGGCTATTTGTTCTAACATGGTCCGAAATATAAATGCCATTCACATGTAGGGATAAGGGCCGGTTATATCGACTACCCCTTCTTACTTACTGAGATTCGTGGCCCTATATTTGTGTTAAAAATGGTTTTTTGATTTCGTATTTTGTCTACCACCTTCTCTCTATCTGTGTGTGTCACCACTATGGAATATAGTTCTGTCGTAAATAAGGACACTCCCTGGTCTCTCACTGAACCAGTCACAGTCATCTGATGCACCAGATTCTTCGAAATAAAAGGGCAACATCTGTATTTACGGATGGGTGTATATGTGTGTACTTTTATTTGTTTGAGTGTATATATATATATATATATATATATATATATATATATATATATATATATATATATATATATATATATATACATACACACACACAAACACTACGTATTACTATATGTGCACATACGTCTCTGTGCTTGTGTCTGAGGTTTGCAAATGTGAAATGGATGTGTATACATACGTGTGTGTGTATATATATAAATATATGTGTGTGTGTGTGTGTATATATATATATGTGTGTGTGTGTGTGTGCTTATGTATGAAGCTATATGTGCTTTTGCATATGTGAAAATATACGCAACGTACGTGGTGTATGTGTATGGAATATATAATGCACTCATCTACGAGTGCTTATAATACGTATGTTCAATTACTTGTTTATATAAAGCATAGGCATATACACTCATTAAAGACATTTCTACAATCATGGTGTGAGCATAGAGATGAAGGTGGCAGTGACGGAAATTAATCAATCTATAAACACAATATCCACCCACACATTCTAAGATAATTGAATAACAAAGTTTAAAAAATCGTTTCTCCGAGTCTTGAATGACTCATAGTCCTGGTTTCTAACGAGAATGAGAGAAGAATTTGTCCTTCAGTCGTAGAATGCTGGCCTCCTGTAGCTTATTTGTGTATTCCCCA
The DNA here is from genome assembly GCF_046866305.1 of Octopus bimaculoides. Classification (NCBI taxonomy): domain Eukaryota; kingdom Metazoa; phylum Mollusca; class Cephalopoda; order Octopoda; family Octopodidae; genus Octopus; species Octopus bimaculoides. The sequence continues at coordinate 24,723,093 of NC_142951.1, read as the reverse complement.
CATAGAAACCCACTTTGAAAACAGATGGAGATTATAAAATAGTCACCCGTCACACATTACTCAAAACACGAGGCAAAACAAAAAAATAAATATAATTGTTTAAAGAATAATAACTGATTACATAAATGATTGTGTATGTTTTCTCGTTTCCTTTAAGTGTCAAAATACCCTTTTTACTTTCATTTTTTGTTGTTGTTGTTTAACCCCAGGTCTGTACCGATCGAGCTGACTTGTGATCATAGGCATTCCAGCTGTGGCCATTCCTCTGTTATTATTTTTCTTTTTGGTATTATCTATCTAAGACTACGTTATCTAATGCTTTCTCTTTTCTTTCGTAATGTGGTTGGATATAATTTGATAAAAAATTTGGCTGCTATTTCTAGCAAGTTGAGTACCATACTGGTTGTTAAGCCCCTAAGTCAATATCCTGGTCGAGCAAACCTATAATCAAAAGCATTCCAGCCGTGACTAAATGGATATTTATTGTGTGTGTGTGTGTGTGTGTGTGTGTGTATAAGACAATATTGCTTAATGTGGCTTTCTCTTTCCAAGGCTGTGGGACCTAGTTTTAGATTTTTACTGCTATTTCCAGCTGCTCAAACGCCTACAGCTGATTTCTTTGAGAGGGGGAGAGAAGAATTGACTGCAGTATTGGACATATCCTATTTATTGATCCCCCAACCCTCGATTATTTTAGTAAGTGAAAATGTATTTAGTGTTCAGAACCTCTTGAAACTATATTTATACATGGAATATGTCCAATATAGAACTAGAGAAAACCATTGTGTAGTGTATACTTATTTTTGATGGTGAGAAAATCTACAGAGATTTCTCTTTCACAGGCACAGATCATGGGAATGGATGAGCTCTCACAATCAAAATAATGTGTGTGTGTGTGTGTGTATACAAGGTGTCCGACAGAAAAACTAGACACATCAAGCTTCTTATCCTTTTTACAGATAAATTCTTCTACGAAGCTACATGTATCTTAAATTTCATCATGACTTTATAGACACCCTATATATATATATATATATATATATATATATATATATATATGATCGTTTGTAGAAATACATAAATCCGGAGGAGAAACGCACTCTAAGATGTAGAGTAGTTAATATTATGATTGACCGTTGACTGAACACTATTCAATTATTTTTCTCCGTGTTTTTCTCCTTGTCTCCGTATTCTTTCTGTTGAAGAGCGTAGCTCGAAACGTCAAAGACTTTCCGTATTCCCGAGCGTCATACTAATACATCCTTTTGTTATTTACACCACCTGTCCTCGTCTGTTGTTGTTTTTTCGTATATTCTCCCATAGTTAATATTATAGTGGGGTAGGTCGGTTTATGCGGTTATCCTGCGTTTCTCTCTCATAAGGGGTTTAGCCTTACGGCGTATCTTCAGACCCCAAACACTGCTGGTCTGAGACCTCTTCAAAATATTTCAAAGAGCTAACCCCATATGAGCGAGAAACTCAGGGTAACCCAATAAACCGGCCTACCCCACTATTATATATATATATATATATATATATGTATATATATATATATAGTATAATTCGGACAAAAACCTCATAACAGAATTATCTTGTATAATGGTATATGAATATAAACTCTGCAACTTATGGCTCGTGTGTGGTGCAGAAAACAAATGTGATCTCTATTAAAGTCTGATATGTTCCATCCTTGTGTTATATTAATCTCATATATTTGCACAGATATATATATATATATATATATATATATATATATATATATATATATATATATATACCGGAGTAAGCACATGAAATGTGCAGCAAGGTGGAAAAAAGAGTACCCAAATACCAGAGGTAGAGTAATATGCTTTATTTAAAAGCAGCAGAAATATAACAAAAAAAACGTTACTCTGAGTTTCACGTTCCCGTCCGATGAACGGGAACGTGAAACTCTGAGTAACGGTTTTTTTTTGTTATATTTCTGCTGCTTTTAAATAAAGTATATATATATATAATTTATATAAAATTTATGGGGAAAAAATGTTTTTTTTTCCTTATGACATTTTTTCACGCTAACTACTTGATAAATTCTTATAAAGTCTTTATCCTAATATTGTATTATATATATATATATATATATATATATATATATATATATATATATAAAGCATATTTAGTAATTTTCTGTATGACTACCTTAGATGTATCTGGAAGTTCTGAGTTCAAATACTGCCAAGTTTATAGTTATTGTTATTTTTCACCTACAACTAATAGGTAAAATCATTGCCCTCC
>NC_142951.1:24705819-24713319 GCF_046866305.1 Octopus bimaculoides | reverse complement strand
TCATTGCCACTTGTGGGTAACAGCTAAGCTTTAACCATGTATGTGTGTGTGTGTGTGTGTGTGTGTGTAAAACCAGTCAGGACGTATAAAAGGTGAATTATATGTATATATATCTAACCATGTGACTTCCATAGGCTTACTGCTGTTTCACAACTGATAGGTGAGTTTGTAAGAGGAGCTTTCTTTGATAGCCACACATCCTCTGAATCTACATGTTATACTACTCATTTATATATATATATGTGTGTGTGTTTGTGTGTATATATAGAATGTTATATGTATAAAGTGTATATGGATATATATATATATATATATATATGAAATATACAAGAATAAGGGCAGGGAATCGTCAATTAATCGTCAATTTATTATGATTATATATATATATATATATAAAGTTTGTGTATGTGAGACCATTGTGGTTATTTTCAACTTCTGCATTGGATGTTCCTAGTGTAATTGAATCATCATGGGGACCATTTTATTGCATTATATTCTAAAACCAAGGTGCCATATAAAAAGCATTGGTGATGGTGTCTTGTAAAAAACACTGGTGCCACATTAAAAGACACTGGTACTGGTGCCATGTAAAAAGCACTCAGTACACTCTGTAAAGTGGTTGGCACCAGGAAGAGCATCCAGCTGTAGAAACCAAACATACTATGGAACCTGGTGTAGCCCTGGCTTTGCCAGTTCCTGTCAAGCTGTCCAACCCATGCCAGCATGGAAAATGGATGTTAAATGATGATGATGTGTTTTAGAAAGCTAGATGTATAAGTTTAATTTTGGTAGAATAAATATTTAATGTGTAATATTATTGTTGCACCTCATATCGTGGAATATAGAAGTTAAATATGGGATACAATAATAAAGGTTTTATTTTTTTAATAATAATAAATTGATTGATAATGAGAAACTTCAACTAATGATTTGTGTAACTTCAGCTGTCAATAAATAATAAATGCTATGATAATAATGATAATAATAATATCATTAAAGTTATTAATATGTGGGCCCTGTCTATGTTCTGTTATTCTGCTTAATTTTTTTTTTAAGTGGACAAAGAGCTGAAGGAACTGAATAGAAGAATTAGGAAGCTGCTTAAAATGCATATCACACACCAGCTTATAATTCTATATCAGGATCTAGTGATATAGAAGATATTGTGGAGATGTAAGATGATATTGTGGTGTAAACACAAGGGTGAAAATTGTCTCTGTGGTCATTGATGCACTCAGCACAATGATCAAACTGTTACTTGAGAGGTAGACAGATATTGGAACTAAGAAATATATTGTTAACCTGTTGAAAAGTCTCAATTTGTATTCTTCCAGAACCATGAGATTGGTTCATAAGATTTAAGGAGACTTATGTACTAGTTGGGCTGGTGTCCTCATCTTGGTTGTTGCTTTCACAACATTTCAGTCGTATATGCTCCAGCCTTCTTCAGGTGTCTTCTGATTCCCCTTAATGCCCTGTCTGGGATTGATCTCAGAACCTTTAGGTGACTGCACTGCATTAACCAGTGCCTTTACCCACTCCACTGTTCCTGTAAGCAGAGTGAATTTTTAAGGCTTGTAAAACTTCCATTGATGTCTTATGTCAGCTCTGTACTGATTGGGTAATACAATTCTATATTTCTGAGACGAGGAATTTATATTATGTATTAGCTGGAGTAGTGTCCTTGTTTCAGAAATATAGAATTGTATTAAGATTCGTTGTCATCAGTATCAACAGGCTCTTTTTAAAATTTTTTTCTTTCTAAACTTGCTGATTCTAGAATAAGGTGCTGTGTCCATGACCTTTGCAGGCTCTCTGAGACTGGTGAACTCGATGCTATTAATGTCTTGTTTCAACTGTTGCAGATCAATACCTGCAGGAAAGACATGAACAGGGAGAGAATTTCAGAGAAGTGGGTATAATGGTTAGTGCAGGGCTGATTGGTTGGATACACAAAGAGGAACAATGGTAGAAAGAAGAATCAGTCAGAGGTGCCTGAATGATGGAGACTGGTTATCGCTGAGGAAGATAATCCATTACAGCAGCAATAGAAAAGACAAGAGAAGAGATAAAACCCCTGTGGGCTAGAGGCTGGAGTATGTCAGTGTTTCCGTACCAATTAATCGAGTAGCGCTTCTCTGGAAGCGGTCCAGAATATTTGTGTGAGTAGCAGCAGCACCATCCAGATGTTGGAGCTGTACTCCATTGTGGACTGTTCTATCTATCAAGAAGCAAGAGAGATAGAGGTTTGTTGAGTGCAGAATACTCAGTGACTTTGTGTTTAAAAAGCTTTATTGTGCATGGTGAGGAAAAACTATTATCTGCAGCTAGAAACATGGAAGCAACCTGTGAAACATTGAATGTTGGACAAATAGCTAGAAAGAGAAGTAACTACATGGCCAATTCATGTAACAAACTAAGGATGTTTGAAGTGAAAAAGCTTGTGTGGATTGAAAGATGGAGACTAGAAGCAAGTAGCTGAATTGCTAATTAGAGCCACACAGAAACAAGCCATTAGAATGAATTTGATAATGACAGACAGCAAATACAGAATATGTAGGAAAGGGGATTAAAGTATTAACTGTCTCCCTTGCAAGTGTTGTAAGCTAACATAAAAAGAGTATAAATGCTAGCATGACTGTGTTGGTGAAAGAGTGCATTGGAATGTGAGCCAAGTTTGTGGATTTGAAGTGATGGGATAATGGTATGAACACAAATCAGAGGCTTCCATGATAAATGATAATTACAAGATCATATGAGATTTCTTTGCACTGGCTGATCATACTGTTGAAGCAAAGAGACTATGGAGGACAGAATGAATAGTGTAACATCATTGACCTTGTAATCTCATATGATAGTTGAGTGGATATCAAAGAAACCGAAATAGCTGAGAAATATCAGGATCCAGATGGAGAGAAGAGATTGAGGAGCACAAGGGTGTAAATTGTTCTTGTGGTAATTGGTGTACTCAACACAACAACAAAACTGTTACCTAAGCTGCTGAGGGCTACTGGAATTGAGGCTTGTATTGTCAACCTGTTGAAAAGTGCCATTCTGTATTTTGCAAGAATTCCAAGAAAGATTCTTGAAATTGAGACTTGTTGCCATCAAACTTCAGAGTAACATCTCTGCTAAGTAAATTTGCATGTAGTAAATTTATAATAATAATAATAATTTCAAATTTTGGCACAGGGCCACTAATTTTAAGGGGAAAGGAGTAGTTGATTACATCAATCCCTGTACTTGACTGGTACTTTATTGTATCTATCCTGGATGGATGAAAGCAAAGTTGACCTTGGCAAGTTTTGAACTTGGAAGAAACACTTTTTTGGACACTAACAATTTTGCTAGTTGACACAAGGCACGTCATTTTGAGAGGAAGAAGTTCCTACCATTGACCCCAGTACTTGACTGGTACCTTATTTTACTGAACTTGAAAGCATAAAAGGCGAAGTTGACCATGGCAGGATTTGAACTGAGAATGTAAAGAGGTTGAAGAAACACTGCAAAGCAATTTTTCTGATGTTCCAATGATTCTGTTAGCTTGTTGCCCTTTAATGGATTTTGATTGAGGTGCAAAACCAGCAAATTTGGAGAAAGAGGTTCAGTTGGTACTATTGGTTCCAGTATTTCAGTGGTGCTTTATCAACCCCAGATTGACCTTCACAGAATTTAAATTCATTTGACTGAATTTTGAATTATTCCTGTACTCTTCTTCAGAATAAAGGCCGGCAGTTTTATGTCTTCATATTAACATTTTAACACCTTTAGTGAAGGTGTGTGGTTTAGTGGTAGGGTATTTGGTTCACAATTGTAAGGGCATGAGTTAAAAAATCGGCAACATGTTGTGCCCTTAAGCAAGCCCCTTTATTTTGCATTGCTTCTGTCCACTCGATGTGGCAAAAATGCATAGTACCTGTCATTGACAGGGCCAGCCTTGTTACATTCTGGGTCACGCTGAATCTCCCTGAGAATTATGATATGCATGTCTGTGGAGTGCTCAACCACTTGTACATTAATTTCACGAGCAGGCTGTTCTGTTGATCGGATCAACTGGAACTCTCGTCTTTGTAACTGATGGAGTACCAGTCAGTATTTCTTAGATGAATATTATATAGAATAAACATCTAATGATTGTCTGGGTTGTTGTGGTTTATCTCCACGCCCTAGTTTAGTTCTGAGTATGTAGACATATGATCAAATACGTTCCAGTCATGACCATCTTGCCTTATTTGTATATTCTAAGATTGCTTAGTCCAACAAGTCCCTTTTATGAGACTGTAGGTTGTGATTGAGGGAATGTGTTCTGCTAATTTTAGCAGGTCGAGCAAATGTTGGCGTGTGCGCATCAGTGTTGTTAGGGTGCAGGATAAGGTGGGAGTGAAATGAATAAATTGAATATTCTACAAAAGAGACATCCACTTAAGAATCCTGTAACTTACTGTTTTTTGGTATAGCTTGTCATTTGATAGTCATTGACTGCCACCTTATTTGAAAATGATAGCATCTATAAGCAATAATTATATCTCTGGTGATATACACATTGATTAGGAAATAGAGGGGAAAAGCAGCTTAGAATAGAGCCTGCTTATTGGGAATAACTTAGGAGTTGCTTGGTTTCAATTTGATCTTTCAGTTTCACTTTTGTCTGAGATCTCAGTTTTGCTCTAATGTAGCGCTATGTCATGTATTGTTAGCAGATGCCACCTAGTCAGCCTGACTTATTTGTTTCCAATATATACTTAATTACAACTGACTAAATAGCAAACTTTTTTTTTTTAATGTTGAGATATTTGGAAATTACACCCTTCTTGTCACCACATCCTGTAATGTTTTCATTGCCAATTGTTGCTAACAAAACTGATGGACTTAGATGGACAGGCAGGTCAGAAAAGTATATTGGTCATAATGTACTTTAACTCTTTCGTTACTATATTTCTGTTTCAAGTACACTGCTTGTGTTTTTAATTAATTTTGAAAATAACAAAGAATTTAGTAAAATAACTGGCAGTATGAATTCGGCATTTGGGATGTGATCATGAAAAGATTAAATAGTGTAGTTCTACCTACCCAACAAAAGATGGGATGATCATGGCTGGAATGCTTTTGATCATTGGTCTATTTTGGTCAGGGTTAACCAAGGAATTCAAAACAGTTACAACTTGTTTTTCTTTTTTTTCCTCTTTGTCCGCATATCAATATCTAGATACACACACACACACACACACACACATATGCACTATAAGAAACTGTCTTTAAGTGGTGAAGATACAGTTTCTACTCTAGTTGCTTGTTTTGCTGAATGTTGCAGCCAAACTTCCCTAGATATAAAATTCCTGGTGTCTTTGAAACAAGGACCACAAAATTTCTAATCCAAAATTTTTGGGCAAACACATATATACAATGAAAATGTGATGGTCATGATTACAAAAGTTGAAGGAATATTTTGGATGGCTTCAGCTGTATTAGAGGTCTGTCTGTTCAGGTCATTCCTACATTTGTATTAGATGAACCAAAAGACAGAAACAACAACAACAGCAGCAAAAAATTTGGCATTTGTCTTGGAATAGCTGAAGCGAATCCGAATAAATGTTACAGTGTTGTCTTCTTGACATTTCCTGTTAATGTCAACCAACAGACTGTTGAATTAGTAGTAAACTTCCATGTTAGAGAAGCATATGTTTAACCTCTTTACTGTCTCTCTTTGTGTTAGGGTTTGATCCCTTTAATTTCTCCTTATCTTCAGCTCATGCATTTCCGTGTACATAGAATGTCCCTCTCTTAGAGTATTCATTGTCATCATCATCATCGTCGTTTAACGTCTGCTTTCCATGCTAGCATGGGTTGGACGATTTGACTGAGGACTGGTGAAAACCAGATGGCTACACCAGACTCCAATCTGATTTGGCAGAGTTTCTACAGCTGGATGCCCTTCCTAACGCCAACCACTCAGAGAGTGTAGTGGGTGCTTTTACGTGCCACCGGCACGAAGGCTAGTCTTTGACTTCAGTATTATTGTAGAATAATGGTATTCAGACTCATTTGATCTTGAAAAAATTTTGATCCATCTCTAACTGAGCAGAGCTTAACCCATTTGACATCAACCTGCCTAAGACTGTCTCAGATTTGTCCCAGGTTCTATGATACAAATTGGACACAAACTTCCTATTTTAAATTTACCAAAATTAACAACTTCCATCAAAATTCTATGTTAATTTATGCCCCAAACATCAGCTTAAATAATACTTTCTAATTTTGGTTTAAGGCCAGCAATTTTGAGCAGAGGAGTAAGTAAATTACATCAACCCCTGCACTCAACTGGTACGTATTTTAACAACCCTGAAAGGATGAAAGGCAAAGTTGACTTTGACAGGATTTGAACTCTGATCTAGAAATAATGTCACACAGCATTTTGTCTGATGTGCTAACAGCAATTCTGCTAGTTCACTGCCTTTTGCAGCCATGTTGTTAAAAAGCCATTCTAACCATTTAATAAGATTCCAAGCTGTTAAATTCACTTCAGATATTTTTCATGCAGTATCGAATTTTATGTCACACGACTGTGACTTTGTGCCTTACACAGTTCTACAGCTACATCCAATGTTCAATAGTTATTGCTGTAGTTACCTGTGATACAGAAACTCCACCTTTCCACCTAACTTTGACTTCAGTTTGTTGTTGAAATTTTCATCACATCATTTGATATCTGTTTTTCTTTTTTCACTGAGTGTGTGTACATATGTATGTACATGTGTGTGTATGTATGTATATATATGTGTATGTATGTATATATATGTGTATATATATATTATACATGTGTGTGTATATATATATACATATGTGTGTATGTATGTATGTACATGTATGTATGTGTGAATATATATGTACATATGTATGTGTATATGTATATATGGACATATGTGTATGTATGTATGTGTATATGTATGTGTGTGTGTATGTATATATAATTATACATGCATACATATATACACACACACATACATGTGATTATCATTTAACATCTGTTTTCCATGCTGGCATGGGTTGGATGGCTAGATGGGAACTAGGCCAGGTGCTGCACCAATTCCATAATCTGTTTTGGCTTGGTTTCTACAGCTGGATGCTCAATTTACAGTGTACTGGGTGCTTTTTTTTTTACGTGGCACCAGCACTGGCACTTTTTTACACGGCACCAGTGATTTTTATGTGCCACCATCACCGGTGCTTTTTATGTGCTACCATCACTAGTGCTTTTTATGTAGTACAATCACCAGTGATTTTTATGTGACACTGGCATCAGCGCCAATTATATGGCACTGTGGTTTTAGGGTATCAGGCACATTGACCCAAAACCACGCATGCATACACACATACATTGGGCTTCAGTTTCCATCAACAACTGTCACTCACAAAGTATTTGTGAACCAATGGCTACAGTATAGGAGATTAGCTGACAGCATCTGCATAGTGGGACTGAACCATTAATGGCATGATTTTGAA
>NC_142951.1:24683170-24705319 GCF_046866305.1 Octopus bimaculoides | reverse complement strand
ATATATATATATATAAATATATATATATATATATATATATATATATATATATATAAATATATATATATATATAAATATATATATATATAAATATATATATATATAAATATATATATATATATATATATATAAATATATATATATATAAATATATATATATATAAATATATATATATATAAATATATATATATATATATATATATATAAATATATATATATATATATAAATATATATATATATAAATAAATATATATATATATGTATATTTATAATAAATATATAAATATATATATATATAAATAAATATATATATATAAATATATAAATAAATATATATATATAAATATATAAATAAATATATAAATAAATATATATATATAAATATATATATGGCTCGAAATGAGACACAGTTTAGGGCAGCGATGTCAAATTCTCTTATACACCAGATGTGCCATCAAAACTCTTGATTGGACTATATCAGGTGCAGGAGAAGAGTCATGCAAGGAACGTGAAGAGAGCAAAGCATAAAGACAGAAAATGACGGTGGTGCTTCGGCATGACCACAGCCACTTGGCTGAAACCCATAAATAAATATATAAATATAAATATATATATATATAAATATATCTATATAAATATATAAATATATATATATAAATATAAATATATATATATATATATATATAAAAATATATATATATATATAAAAATATATATATAAATATATAAAAATATATATATAAATATATAAAAATATATATAAATATACAAATACATATAAATATAAATATATACAAAATTTTGTCTGACCCACACAAGCATGAAAAAGCGATTTTTGTCCTTGAGTAGCAACTGTTATTTCCTATTTGCTTATCTCTAGAAAGTATGAGAAATGGTTAATATTTCCTTCAAACTTTGCTTTTCTTACATTTATTCAAACCCCACAGAATCCTTCTCAATGGATGGTTATGATGCTTCCCCACTACTCCTGCTCATCATCAAAGATGCACATATCGTCGACCACTAACAATCATGCTCAACTGGTTAAAGACACGCAACTGACAAGAAAATCTGTGGTATTGAGCAGAATATTTGCTATAACGATATTTCTGCTTCAGTAACTCAAAACTGTATCCGTCTGAATTGTAACAGAAAATAGGACAGTTTCAAAATATCGATGTCCAGGTGAGAAAAGCAAAGTTTGAAGGGAATAGAAGTGATTTCGTTTGATTTCTAGATAAAACAAATAGGAAATAACACTTACTGACCAAAGACAAGCAAATCTGTGGTAGTGAACAGAATATTTGCTGTAATGATATTTCTGCTTCAGCAACTCAGAACTGTATCTGTCTGAAATGTAATGGAAAATAGGTCAGTTTCAAAACATTGATGTCCAGTTGAGAAAAGCAAAGTTTGAAGGGAATAGTAGTCATTTCCTTTGATTTCTGGATAGAAGCAAATAGGAAATGACACTTATTGACCAAAGACAATAATAAAAAAAAAATTTGTTACGCTGTTATTAGAACTTTTGGCAATCTCAAATTTCAGAAGGAAAACACACAAAAAATTTTTGAAAGAAACTTCATTTGCCTTTATTAATTTAAATTATGCGTACAGCAACAACAAGAACAACAAGAATTGTTTAAACATTTAACATGTTTCAGAGACCAGCTTTGTCACAATCTAGCAGAGATCACATTATGGCTACAAACAAAAAAAAATAATTAAGTAACAAATAAATTAAACAAAAAACAAAAAAAAAATCAAAACAAACAAGAAAAAGGTCCTAAAAGAGTGAAAGGAGGAGGGAAGTAGAATACAGAAAGAGGAGGGTGGTTTGGGATTAATGAGACATCTGCAGAATTTTTAAAGGTTTTTTTTTTCTTTTTTTCTTTGCTGTCACTTACAAACAGCAGGGAAGGAGGGAGGGAGGGAATACGTCAGCTTCCAATAATTTATTTTGTATTTATTTATCGTTAAGTTTTTTCTTTTTTTTTGTTAGTTTTGAAGTTTTACACACTATTTGGAGTAGAGGTAGGTGTGGGAGTTATATTCCAGGAATGTTAGATAAATAGATTAGAGATTAACTCCCACTCCCCACAATGACACTTCCAAAAAAAAAAAAAACGTTTTATTTATAAGTTTCAACACGTGTTATTGGCACATGCACTTCACCAGTTATAGAACACACATCATCAGGGGTTTTATTTTATTTATTTATTTTTACACAGATCAATCATTTGAAAACATATCGCATGCAGAAAATAGTTGATTAAAAGCAAAAAAAAAAATCAAAAAAAAATTAAAATAAAGGAGAGAGAGAGAGAGAGAGAGAGAGAGAGAGAGAGAAAGAGAGAGAAAGAGAGCAATAGAGAGAAAAAGAGAAGAAACAAAACACAGGAGAGAAAAAAAACTTTTTTTTTTTGCATATAAAGCCTAACATCGTTTTTAAAGACATCATTTCTAAGCATCTTGTGTTGAGAAGGAGCTACTTTTCAGTCTCTATAATGGCACAAGAAAAATTGGTAGAATGGTAGCTGTTATTTTATTAATTTCAGCCAAAGGCTGTGGCCATGCTGGGGCACTGCCATTGTTAGCAAGGGGGGGGGGATAGCTTTTTAATATATAGACATAAAATCTAAATGCAAGAATCATAAAGATTAGCAGCTAAATTATCATTTTTTTAATTGTTTTTTCTTTCTTTTAACTTTTAACTTTTGGGAAACTGAGTGCACACACACACACACACACACGTATATATTTACATACACCTTTGATTTAGTTTTATCTTTACACCTTTACACACATTGCTACACATAAAGTAGGGAGAACAAATGCATCAACCAATCAAGATGCAATGCTTTATAATTCCTCATTTGTTAATTAATTTTCTTACTACATTTTAATTAATAGGTGGGGGGAAACTTATGAAGCAGTAATTGTCCTTTCATTTCAACTCACTCTTGCACAAATACATGTTCAAATCAAAAGTAAAACTGAGTGTTAGGGGTGGTGGTCACTGACTTTGTTTGACTTTAGAGTTTTCTTAAAGTTCTGTATTTTAAAATTTTTTCTAGTTCATTCCACCCCCAAATTTATCATTATTATTATCATTATTATTATTATTATTCATGACATTATTTCATTGCTTTTGATAAAAGCAGAAGGCCAAATATTTGTTTCTGTCATATGAAAAGTGTGGATTATAAAAAAAAGTCTATAGACATTCCATTTGAATTCACTGTTCCAGTGTGTAACTGGTATCTATTCTCTCAACTGATTCTTCGATTTGGAGGACAAAAGAGATGGCAATGGCAAAGCTACCCCAGAGTCCATAGTCATCTATAATTCACATGAGATTTGAACTTTAAGCCATTGAGCGGTCAAATCAGATGCCATTATAAACCAAAGGTCCATACCAGCATTCTACTGGCTTAGCTATCTCCATCGGTAGTTTTTAAAATTCATGTTTGATTAATGTATGCAGTACAGACCTATGGGTACACATGTAGTCAAGCACATTATATATATATATATATATATATATATATACATACATAAATAAATAAATATATATATATATATATATATACATACTACACACACATACATAAATAAATAAATATATATATATATATATATATATATATATATATATATATATATATATATATATATATATATATATATATATTTATATATATATACATACTACACACACATACATAAATAAATATATATATATATATATATATATATATATATATTTATATATACCCATACATACACACACACACATTCTAAGCAGTGAGGTTAAATGTTGCTTCTATTTTTTTTTTTTTTTTTTTTGTGCATGAAACACTAAAATGCTCCATATGTATTTGTAGAGAATCTCATAAGATCGTAGAATATATATTTAGTACCTGGAGTTACTTTAAACCTTTTGCTTCAATGACTACAACAAAAGTCTACTGAAAATCATACTATGTTCCAAATTACTGGACACCATAGCATGAAGCAATGATATAGAAGCAACTACAGGTGCTACATATTTCTTTTATCATTAGATATATGAATATATATGGTGATAGATTTTTAAAGAATTATTTTCATTGTTAGATGTCTTCCAATACTTAATTTTTTTTTGTTCTTTTTATTCTTACAAATCTGTTTTCAAATTTTCACTATGAAAGCACTTCCTAACAAATTAAGACATAACGCAGCTAAATAGCTTTAAAAATTAAAAACTGTAAAAAGAAAAACGAAATGAACATAAAATGAATGAAGCTGTATATTTAAATGTGTATGCATGTGTGTGTGTGTGTGTATATATATATTTATTTGTATACTGGTATGTCAATGTGTATGCTTGTGTATATATACTTAAACTTGTGAATGACCATGTACAGCTAAGGAGAGGAATGTATGAAAGAGTCTGTATGTAATACTGTCAAAATGTATGTTATGTTTACACATCACATATACTACATAACACTCTTTTTTTTCTCCCTCTCTCTCTCACACACACACACACACACACACATGTATATACACATACAAAGCCTAGAAAGGGATGTGATGTTAAAACAGGCTGATTTGCAGTTGACACACTTTATCAAGAATTAAGTCTTGTCAAAACAGTGGAATGATTTCAGAATATTTTCACTCCACATGTTTATATAACATCATGAAGCTGTATTTGCAAATAGTTTTACATGCACAATGACTTTATCGTCAAAGCAAAAAGAACTCAATACCAGTGATAGAGTAAAGTTATTGTGTATATAATACATTTCATTCAGTATGTTTTACATCATCTAACTACTCAAGAGTGGCTGTTATACTATGATCACATGACACTACACACATCATACATAGGAAAGTGGCCTTGTACTTTTAGGGAGTACAAATGAGGTCATATTGTGTGGTGGCGATATCTTTTTTCTTTTTGTTTTGTCTCAAAACTGATTAGGCAGAATTAAGTGAATAGAAGGAGACATGCAATGGTTAAAATCAGGAATCAGAAAATTTTTTTAAAGAAACAAAAAAAAAAACAGAGACTTCAGTAAGATGAAGGAAGTAAACTGAAAAAAACAATAATAATAATAATAATAATAATAATAATAATAATAATAATAATAATAATAAAGATACTGAAAAAAAATCACGCAAAAAGATTCAAAACTGGTAAACGAAGCAATAAGTTTACTCTTTAATTAATGTACAACTCATTGAAGGAGATCACAGAAGCATAGTATTATAGATTAATAATCATTTGTCATCATTATAATTTCAAGTTATTAACACTACTGACACTACTCTTGTCATTTAACAGTTGAGATCAACCACAGTCCTAGATTCAGAAAAGTAATTTTGATGTTTCTTAGTAGCATTAATTTCATACATACATACCTACACATGAACACACATCAATACACACACACACACACACACACTAGTTCTAACATGGTCATTCAAAAGCCTTAATTGAAACAATGGATAAATAATTAGATAATAATAATTCTTTCTACTACAGGCACAAGGCCCTGAAGTTTTGAGTGGGAGAGTGGATGGGTGGGTTGGTGGGTGGGGGAGTTGCTGATTACATTAATCCCAGTGCTCTATCAACCCCAAGAGGATGAAAGGCAAAGTTGACCTCAGTGACACTTGAATTCAGAAAGCCAAAAGACTGGGAGAAAAGCCACTAAGCATTTTGTCCAGCACAAGCAATTCAGCCAGCTTGCTACCTTAATAATAATAATAATAATAATTCTGAAATTTGGGGGAGGGGACAAGTCGATTACATCAACCCTGGTGTATCACTGGTATTTAATTTATCAACCTCAGTGGAATTTGAACTCAGAATGTAGTGGTAGGCAAAATACTGTTAAACATTTTGTCCAACACGCTAACAATTCTGCCAGCTCACCACCTTAGTAGTAATAATAATAATAATAATAATAATAATAATAATAATCCTTTCTGGTATAGGCGCAAGGCCTGGAATTTTGAGAGAAAGGTAGCAAGGCCTGGAATTTTGAGAGAAAGGTAGCAAGGCCTGGAATTTTGGGAGAGGGGTAGCAAGGCCTGGAATTTTGGGAGAGGGGTAGCTAGTTGATTACACTGACCCTCAGAACTCAGCTGGTACTTAGTTCATCAATCTCGAAAGGATGAAAGGCAATGTCGACCTTGGCGGAATGTGAACTGAGAACATAACGGTGGACAAAATGCGGCTTAAGCTTTTTGTCTGAAGTGAATAATTATTTCTCACACTGGGACAAAGCCACATAACAAGAGAGAGGTGGTGGTGGTGGTGGTGGTGATGGGGGATTGTAGCAGAAATTGATAGATTTGACCTCAGTAAATGTTTGGAGCACATTTTACAGACTTCATAGGAATGAAAAAAGGCAAAGTTGATCCAAGCGAACTATAAATGCAGAACAGAGAGAGAGAGAGAGAGAGAGAGAGAGAAAGAATGAAATACTATATTGCATTTCCTCTGACATACTACGGTCTTGGCGGTCTACACCATTCTCTAACATAATTACAATTAACATTGTTACAATTATTATTGATTGTTATTATAATAATTATTATTATTATTAGTGTTGAAAATCTGGGGAGAGGGGGATAAAAAAAAAATACTGAAAAAATAATTATAAAATAAAATTGAAGAAATAATTTACAAGAGAAGCATAAAGCGAATCAATCATACACACTTTGTTCTTGGTTACAGTCATTCTTCATATTTTTACATCAGAAAGTCTCTTTGTCAGGATGACATTAAAATCATCATCATCATCATTGCATTTCGCATGCACAATCTGGAATATTCTCTCTTCCAACACACGTACATCTGCATTCATACTTGATTGGCTCTGTAGTGATTTCTCACCTAGATCAAAGTTTAATAACATTATTATTATTATTATTAGTTATTATTATTATTATCAATATAAGTTGGTGGTGGCCATCATTTTTTTTTTGAAGGGTTATATATTTTTTTATTTTCTTGATGCAGTTCTTTGTTTTTTTTTCTCCTACTTCCCTCCTCTTCCTCCTTCCATTCCTCTTCCTCCTCCTTTTATTTAAATAGTTTCTTTCATTTTGTCAGGTTTTTTTTTTGTTTTTGTCAACAATTCATTTGTTCATTTATCATTCATATTTTATTTCATGGTTTTGTTTAGTTCTTGATTTATCTTTTTTTTTTTGCTTATTTTATATTGATGGGTTTATGTTTTTTTTCTTCCTCCAATTTTAAATCGGAGTGGTTTTGATTTGGTTTCGTACAATCTGGTTACAGTTTGGTTTCAGTTTGGTAAAGTTTCATATAGTTTGGTACATTTTACTTAAAACAATTCAGAACTGGTATTTTCTCTCTGTGTTGTGATTCTAGATTCACTTACTTTTTTGTGTGTGTGTGTGTGTACTTTTTTTTTTTTTTTTTTTTGAGCATGACAGTATTGAGTGAGTGTTCTGCATATGTAGTTGAACTAAATGATTTCATTTTATTGTAGTCTCCATGAGAGACCAAAGAGGGACAGATTGAAAGATGTATGCGTGTATATAAATAATCAGAGAGAGAGAGAGAGAGTTAGTAATTGGACAGAAAGACTGAAGAGAAAAATCATATACATATATAAATACTATACAATCATATACAGCAAGTTTGTGTATCATACAACTGTGAATCTCTTCTGGCAATGATTTTTTAAACTCTTATTTGTCTTATTAAAGAAAAATTGTCTCTCTAACATTTTTTGTGGGGTTTTTTTATGTCATTGTTTAGCTTGATCTCTTCTTTTAAATTATGTTGTCTTTATGTAAGGAATGAATAAAATTATTTATTTATTTATCTAGTGTCTCTAAGGATCTCCAGTAGGGAATTTCAAAGACAGGTTGGTGCTCAGCACCAAGTTAAAATAAGCATAAGCTGTTGTTGCCAAACAAAAAAAAAAACGAAAAAAAAAAAATCGAAAGAAAAAAAATCATTTCTCGCAGCCATTTTTCTTTATGTTTTTTTTTTACAAAGCCTGATCATGAAATGTCAGTCTTAAAAAGTGAACATTTCCATGTCTGATTCCTCTATAGCCTGTGACAGACAAGACAAATAGGGTGGACTGAGGTAATGTAGAATTAAGTGTTCTGGCCTGAAAAAAAAACCCAAACATTTTTACACACTGAAACGGACATTTTCGGCATCTACTTCTAATTAATTATATTTATTCATTTTTGTTCATTTTTCTTTTCTGCTTCCTCTTCCTTGCCATTTCAAATGGAAACATTTGGTAATTCATTATTCAGTCAATAATATTTATTCATTATTCATTTGGTTTGTTGCTATTGTTGTTGTTCGTTTTTCTCTTTTTCTTTTTCTTCATTTTCACTATTTCAAACTTCTATAATGTTTATTATATTAATTTCTTGTTTTATCATTACATTTTTTTTTTTGGTTATATTATTTTAATTTTGTCATATTTTCTTGCTTTTTGATTATCTTTTTCATCTTCTTAACATTTTTTTTTAATCAGTCTACACATGATCACACACATACACAAATTAGTGTACGGTGTTTTTATTTCTTTTTCTTTTATATGTATTTGTCTTTTTGTTTAATTTTTGCTTTGTTTCTTTCCTTTCGCTTCGGTGTATTGAATGTCACAAATGCACAAATTCCGAATCAAGTGTTTGTTGTCGGTATTTCTGTCGTTTATGTAATGCAACTCCCAGTAGTCAACTGATGAGAAAAAAAAGCCACTTTGCAAGCCAACCATCCAACCAGCCAGCCAGCCTGCCAGTCCGTCAGTCACTTGTACAGCCTCCCCAAACCACACACACACACAAACAAACATACCAACAAATATATATTCCTCTCCACCAAAAAAAAAAAAAAACAGGAATGATGGTTGAAATGGTGGTAAAGATAAAGATGATGTTGTTAACGATAATGGTGGTGGTGATGATGATGGCTGTAGTGGCGGTGATGGCAGCGGTGGTTATAGTGGTGGCTTTACAAGTGATTGATAGAAGCCGTGTGACAATGTGATCTGTTCAATACAATCTCTGAGGATATTAATACCAAGAACAAAAAAAAAATATATATATATATATACTTATAAATAATTATAATAAATGTTGGTACTAATTAGCATTCGCAGCAGCAGCAGCACCAGCCAGTATGTTGTAGTGTTGTCTTTCTGAGTTGCAATGTGGTCTTCATAATGTTATCAATGTTGTTGTTGTTGTTGTGGACTTTGGTTTGTGTTACGTGTTGGCATGCAGTTGTGAAAGAAAAGCTATCTGTATTTGTAAGGATAATAAACACTAAGATTAAATAATGTATATTTAGAAGATACATGAGTTAATTTCTTAATTTGATACAAAGACAAGTTAATGAGATTGGCATTTAGTGTAATAAGTTAAAAAAAAAACCTTCAAAACACAAATTGAAAGAAGGGATTCTGACATCAGGCAGTGGAACTCCTTTAGTTTATCACAAGCATGAATCTTATTCCACGGTTCTTGCCACATGAACAATACATAAGTAGGTTTTTATGTACCAAAGCTTAAATCACTAAGGAAAGGCAGAAGGGTGGTGACTGAAGCTGTGTGACAATTTATACCTTTCTCAAATATATTAGCAGGGAAAGGAAAGTAACTTGTTGTCAAATAAGATATGAAAAACCATCTCACAGACTTGGCAAGCTATCAAGAGTTTACCACTTTCTCCTTAACAAGCAATCACCACAAGAAGAGGATATAGGAATGATATAAAATATCAAGACTGTCAGTCAATCATTAATAGCCTTTATTTTGATTAATTAATTAATTTATTTATTTATTTATTTTTGATAAATACGCTATCACAAACTAACATTGGTTTACATAGGAAAGAAAAAGTAGGTAGGTAGGTAGAGAAGGTGGAGGTAATGAACAACAGAAGAAGAGAGTGGGTCTTACCAACTCAGAAATATAAAGTTAAAAACCACCTTTATAATATAGAAGATATTGCAGATTTCGAAAAATAAAATACAAATATAGACATTTTTCTCAATCGTCCTTAATTTAAATTTAACATCTTGTACAAATACAGAATTAGCCAGAAACAAAATTTCTCAAATGATCTCTTCTTTTTCATATTGTGAAACCGTTTTTGGTGTGCGTTTGTGTGTGTTGTTGTTTACATTTATTTATATCCATGCTTATTATTATTATTATTTTGCCTCCCCACCCCCTAGATATTTGCTGTTCCTATTACAGGCTACCCTTCAATTAAGTAAGAGTGCCACCCTGTTTTTCCATCTGGCAAGAAGAGTTATGGACATTTATTTATCTTAAGAATTCAATTAGGTTCGAAGTCAACAGATCATAGACCTGAACTTATTGAAAATACAAACAACAACAACAACAATAATAATAATAATAATAATAATAATAATAATACAAGCAAATAATTTCTTCTTTTGTTTTTTAGCTACTCCCCAAAGAATGAGTGTTTCTGCGAAATCGAAAAAAATAAAGCCTACTCACTTCTTAGCGGAAATCATCATCTTTCCCCGCTGCTTGTCATGAAGTCAGTAAAGTGAGGAGAGCCATGAACAGGGTCATGATACTGAGCCACAACTGTGTTTTTATCAGACAAAGATTGAAGAGAAAGAGAGAGAGAGAGAGAGAGAGAGAGAAAGAGTGTGTGCAGAAAACTGGCTTTAAATTTTGTACCTAACTCTTTTATTCAGTAAGGACATTGGAAAGTTTTCCAAGTATATCTTTTGCATAATAAAGAACATATAGTTAAGTGCATGCTAACATAATGAGCCAAAAAGAATTTTTAATCAATTGAAATTAAACCCATATTGAAAAGAAAAGTTGTTAGCGTTAACGACAATTTTTTTTTTTTTTTCAAGGAAGGCAAGAGAATGAACTCCATCATTCAAATTGATTCAAAATTAAATGGCAACATCATAAATTCTAGTCAGATCTGAATGCAAACTTAACCTGACAACTAGGAATACAATAGCACTCTTATATTATTGCTTTGATCCCCTCTCCTACCCCTTATTAGGGATAACGAATATCATATGGCTCACAAAATAGAGGAAGAAAAACACAGAAAAATGAAAAACAGATTTTTTTTGAGAAAATATCCTAGAACATGAGTTAGCAAGACCTCATCAGTCAATTTTATATTCAAAGGACATGCTATCCTTACTGGTTGCTATCATACCAATATACCATCTATAATGATTGAAATAACCAAATAATGAAAACAATGCAGAGTCAAACAACCGACTAAATATAGCAGCCAACTCTCCCTCAAGCATCTCTAAATTGACTTTGAAGTGGGAACTACATGTTAGAAGTTGCAAAATTTTCAAGATAGATTGTCTTATAAGGAAGATTGAATGATCACAAGAATGTTTCTCAAACACTTAGCTCTGACTCAAATCTACTGGACTTGCACATTATACACACACACATATATATATATGTATATGTTTGTATGTATGTATGTGAGTGTGCATATCAGGCTTCAAGGCTTGTGTTGGTTATTGGTCTTAAAACATGCCACTAGTTATCTGCATGGCACAGGAGATGTGCTAAGAAAGAGCAGATTGGAGACACCCCCAGCAACACT
Source organism: Octopus bimaculoides (assembly GCF_046866305.1). Lineage (NCBI taxonomy): Eukaryota > Metazoa > Mollusca > Cephalopoda > Octopoda > Octopodidae > Octopus > Octopus bimaculoides. The sequence continues at coordinate 24,693,682 of NC_142951.1, read as the reverse complement.
CTTTTGATTGGTTTACAACCACAAACACAACAATTTCTATCTGTAACAAATTTACATTTGAACATCTGAGATTGAAGCAATTTTCGCCCTGCACATAATATAGATATTTATTAACCAAAAAGAAAAAGATTTATTTATATATATATATATATATACCCTCTCACACACACATACATACATAGACTTATTCAGACCAAATTCTCAGTAGTGAAGATTCATGAACATAATGTGCAAAAATGTGTGTTTGTATATGGGTGTACATGTATGCATACATATTGCATACCAATTGGCTCGTAAAGAACCTCATACACATAACACATTGCACATACACATTCTTAAATAATTAAACTGTATCTGTTTCACCATCGAATATTTAAATTAATACTTCTACATAAAAATATATTGATTTAAAAAAAAAATTAAATAAGAATATTGCACTTGAATGTGTGTGTATGTATATGTGTGTGTGTATGTATATGTGTGTGTGTATGTGTGTTTTTATTTTTATTTTTTTCTGTTAAACATTTATGATAAAGAATTCACAGAAGACAGGGAAGACAACCATGCAAGATTTACAGAAACTGGCAAAATACAGAACTGATTGAACTAGTAATAGAGAGAGAGAGAGAGAGAGAGAGAGAGAGAGAGGGGGAGAGAGAGAGAGAGAGAGAGGAAAAAAACTCTTGTTTTCTTTTCAGATCTTTATCTTAGCCCAAGATAACCATTTTTTTTTTTTTGAGAAGATAGGAATAACATGCTGTGAGCATTTATCAGGGTACTATGGGAAGTTTAAAAAATATAATGGTTAGTATATTGCTCCAACATGGCCAAGGCTACATTGGCTAAAACAAACTAAAGAACTATATCTTGGCAGTGTTTGAAAAAATAAAAGAAAAATCATAATAAAATAATAATTAATAACGTCAGTTAATTATCGTTAAATTGCTGGAATAGATTTAAGCAAGTTATAAAAACTTGCAGGTTGACAGGCTGGATTGATAGATGTACACAATGTTGGCTATTGAATTGAACAAGAGTTAAACGTTGATGAGTGCTCGTAGAATTGGAGATATATATCTGGAACTATTTAGAGAGAGAGAGAGAGAGAGAGAGAGAGAGAAAGAAAGAGTTAACTCCTTGCCCAAAGTACCATAAAGCTGTTGCAATAATTCTTGTGAGAGGAGCAGATGAAGTTATACTGTAAGTAGATATTGCAACTACCCATTCAGTATGAATTTGATAGAAAACCTCCAGGCTACAATTGCTGCTGAACAGGTAAAGTAAGCATTAGTAGGGTCACTAATATAACAATAAACATAGCTTAATGTTGACCAGCACTATAAAAAGAATAGTTAGAGTAACGAGCTTACTAATTACCTATTTGTGAGGAAGTATTTAGAAGTACATTAATAGTTGTTTAGCCCCATCCTTTGACCTGTATATCTGTGACTACACTGTCTGATGATGTATCTTTCCTTTCTTTAAGATATAATCTGAGGGTGATTGGACTACTAATTCCAGCAGGTGAAGAGAGTATATATATATATATATATATATATATATAGAGAGAGAGAGAGAGAGGCTCTCTTGTCGGCTCACTTTCTTACTTGGGCAATGTCTTACAATGATGTGAGGTTGAATCTGCAATAACTGCTTCAGTAAGTATAAATGATACCTCAAACAAGCCTGCCTGGATTTCCCCATTAAACAAGAGGTGGAGCCCCATACTAAGATGGAGAGCACTATGGCATCCATCCATCTGCTGTCAGATGAAGGAATAATGACCGAGAAGATCTATCCAAGCAGAACAATCCAGCCCCGGTTGTGGGTTTTTGTCCACAACCCCAGTCGGAAAGGAAGGTAATCCTCTTGCCGGAGTTATAAATCTGGTTATAACTGGAAGCACTGTCATTGAAGAAGCAGAGACAACTGGGACATCCTCCTCCTCAGTGTACCAAGTAGAACACCTTTCAGAGCACTACAAAGAACTGGTAGGATAACCCCCATACATCCAAACTTTCCAAGGAGTCTCCTGACAAAGACTTGAGTCCTCTTCAGAATTGTTTGGCCATTAACCAAATACAGAGGCTCTTAAAACTAAATACAACACAAAGCCAAAGAGTTAGTATACTAATAAATACCAGATTAGTGCAGCTGAAAGTAAATATATGTTAGTAAGGATATGACTAAATGTTCAGTAAACCAACAAATGTGTCTTAAAGGGCTGACAGTAACAATTCTTAACAGGCCAAAGATCTTTAGCAAACACTCTTAACAGACCAATACATTGTATGCTTGGCTGGTTTCAGTAATTGATTTCTATTGGCCAGACAAGCTTTGTTAATTATAATAAATTCAAGAGACTAATAGTTAATTAAATGCTCAGAGCTGTAACCTTTAATGGCGAATGACAACACAAACAATATTTGAATGTGTATGAATGAATCTAAATATACATATGCATATACATACTTATTCACATACTATCAATCTTGAATGATTATAAAAATTTTTTTTTTTTTTAAGGGAAAAAACAACAACAATGAAGTAATAAACACAAAATTTCTGCTGATTTTGCTGTCTGAAGATGTCTAACAACAACTTGAATCTATGAGAGAGATTATGACAGAGGCTAGACAGATGGGTGGAAGGCAGTTGCTGGAAGCAGAATGCATCAAAGTAACATGTTAAATTGAAGTAAGGTCAGCAACAAAGTCAATCCCTTCACAAACCACTGAAGCATAAAGTGAATGAAAATCAAATCAACCCCGAGATATCTATATCCATTGCAGGTAACTTTACCCAGACAAAAGTCTGATTGCCTTTTTATTTTCTTTACCTTTTTTTTTTTTTAAAGTTTGGGGTTAAAGCGAGGCACTAAGAAAAACCTGCACCGGTATATGAATTCACAATTTATAGGCAGGACATTTGATAATACATCCACTCAGCCACTGAACAGATATTATAAAGCAACAAAGAGTTTGGTAAATACACATGCAGCCATGCAATATGCATGGATATCCATTTACGTCAACATTTTTATCTGAGGAGTATCCACAGTCTCTTCTGTTAATCAACCGTTATTACTATGATAAAGGGGACAACATATATTTCCTCAGACCAGCTTAACTTCCTCTGGAAGTGAAGGTTGAGAGTTTTAGGGAGTTATATCACAGCTTTGAGTCTCAACACTGGTTCATGATAGATCTATTACATGTTGCCCACTTTTTTTTTTTATCACACTGTTGTTTGGTAAATCTACCACATGCTGCATCAAGCATGCTTGTCGTGGATCTACCAAGTCACTTCATGCACACTTATTCTGGTTTGTGGCTCAATGCAACTGACTGGTGGTGGTCCTACCACATGTTGTCTCATACAATCATGAGGTGGCTCTATCACATGTTGCATCAGATAGTTGACACTGGACGGTTTATCATACATTGCCTCATGCAATCTACCATATCTAAAACATGTTGCCTCATAACTGCATTATGCAGTTATTTTTAGTAGATCTACCACATGTTGCCTCATGCAAGAATCATGTGATGGATCTACCACATGTCACTTGATAACATAATCATTTAGTAGTGGCTTCTTCAAGTTACTTTAGGCAGTTGTTTATTGTAGATCTACCACATGGTGCACAATAAAGACATCCTATGGATCAACCACAAAATGCCTCATGTGTCATGCATACATGTGATGAGATTTTACCTCCATGCAGTGTCCTGCAGTTGTCCTCATTAGATCTACAAGTTTAGGCTCCAACATTAAGGCATTTGAAAAAAACCTACCACATGTTCATGTTGCTTTGAACAGTTTTGTTGTGATACCTATTTCTATCACATGTTGCTTAATGCAATCTTCTGAAAAACAGATTTAGGAAAAAACAACATGAAAACCTGTGACCTTTCCATCAGCACCATCACCAACTCACCAACCTCTTTCAATTTCTTTCACTAACAAAAGCTGCTGAGATAGAACTAGCATCCATAAACAACAAATAAAGCTACACTAAAATTTAATTTACATTTTATCTCTCACTCTCTCCAAAAAAACAAAAGGAACACTGAGCCATAGTCACCTGCAAATTAACCTTTTTACTAGGTTAGGGCTTATTTTTAACATTTATTTTGTAAATCCTGAGCTAAGTAATATTAATTTAGGGGAGTATTATTTTTTTTTTAGTATAGTTTTCTTAAACCTAAGATCACAACTTTAGAGGGCTGGCTGGAGGCATGAGACAGGGTGATATACATCCTTCATGTCTTTCTTCATAGCCTCAATGAATGAAATCAAGAGAACTGACTCCAACGGGGAATTGAAGTTAGCTCCCCTTTTATTGTTTTGCTTCTACGATGCTTGCTGATCTTTCAAAGATATTTCTCTAAAGTGTCTATCACAATTATATATATATAAGTCAGATTTTTCTGATGAAGAAGGATAAGTATAAAATTGTGATGTTAATACCTCTTCTCAAAGCCAATGAGAAAAGTGATGAGAATAAAAGCTTTTAAAGAGATAATCAAGATAGATAGATAAATGAAAAGATGTAGGATGATGGGTAACTAAGTGGAGAGAAGTAAACCTAACATAGAATAAAGAAGCGTGAAAATAGATAGCTTTAAATAAAGAAATATCTGTATTTGATATATAAGTTTAGTGTCTTTGAGCTAGAATTTTTTGAAAAACCAAAATTATCCCATATCCCATTCAGCATGAGCATAACTTTTAAACAAAGTTAAAAAGTTACACAAGCACTACAGAACAATCATGGAATAATGAGAAAAGAATTCTACCACAAGGAAAAAAACATAGTTCTCATTGTTCCTCCTACCCTGCTCAATGAAGAAGCAAAATCTCAAAGCATCAATTGAAGATGGGAACATTATTATATAATATATTATTATGTAATATTATTTTTATTATTATTAATGACCATATTCCACTGAAATTATTTGGAGTTTTCAAAAGACAAAGAGAGACTGAAGAAGAAACAAGAGTATGGATGGAAAAGGACAAAGTATAAAAAGGAACAAGACGAAGAAAAGAAAAATGTGACAGGAGAGAAAATGAAAGAACGAGAGAGAGAGAGAGAGAGAGAGAGACAGATGGGGAAGCAAGGAAGGGGTGGGGAACCATAAAGGAGAAAACATCGTCACACACAATAATACCAAAGCTTTAAGAATGAAGTGAGGTAAAAGTGGTTGTTAATTATTTAATTACAATTTTTTTTCCCATACAGATAAGAAAAAAATTTTGTCTTCATTCAACTATAAATAAAATTTCTGGAAAAATAAAACATTTTTATAACAATAGTAAATAGTTAATAGCAATAATAATAATAATAATAATAATAGTAATAATAATAATGATGGGTTAAGCTTCTAGTGATACAAGATTGCAAACCTAGTTTCTACTCCAGATTTAAGTCATTTCGCTTACATTTGCTAATGCCATTAGGAAATGCATGAATGTCATAAAAACACTTTTGCTCCTTTATAAATCTAGTGCCAATGAAAGAAATTAGCATTTTCTTCTCCTTTTAAACTAATTTTGTTGTGTAGAGGATGATAGTATACTGACCACACCCATCTCAAACTTGACTTTGTCTTCCATCTTCCACTAGAAAGATGCAAGACAAAGGTAACTTTGTAGAATTTGAACTTAAGAGCAACAGGGCTCTGACTTTTCAATAATCATAAAGCATTATGCAAACAGCAATCAACTGGCTTGATTATAATTCGGGAACAAAATCAACAATTTGAGTGGGGGGGGGGTTTAGTTGATACCACCAATACCAGAACTTAGCTGGTACTTTATTTTACTGACCCTGAGGTGTGGTGGGGGGGGGGGGGGAGAGATAAAAAGCAAAATTGATCATGGCAGGATTTGAAGTCAGAAAACAAAGCTAGAAGAATTAATGCTGGCCATTTCTTTCTGCCCAAACAATGTTCTAGCGATTCCTGGTTTCTTTACATAGATTTAAGGGAGAGCAAATAAAGAGGTTGTGATATTCATGCATTCACAAAAAGAGCAGCAGCAATATGCAAGTGAAATGGCATCGACCGGGAGGAGAAACTGGACTGAGAAGGTGATTCACCAAGAAGCTACTACCACTACTAATACTACTACTACTATCACCACACTGAGATGCACACTTGTTACTACAATAACACGAATAAAAACATCAATTTATTATTACTATTATTATCATTATTATTATTATTATTATTATTATTATTAATGGATGTTCCTATGAAATGTTAGCACACAAATCAATCCATATAATAATTACCAGATATTGCACAACCCAACCAAAAACAGAACACTACATGACGAAAACAAGCTTTAATATAAATTCACATGGCAAACCCGAGTACTTTAAAATGAAGCAGAGTATTTGCAAGAAGCAATGGACATTCTTGTAGATGCTTGGTTACTGAATTATTATCAGTATAGCATATGGCATGTGAGAACATTGGTTTCTCAATTTACATTTGTAAATGCTACAGATGCAACGATGTACAGTGGCTTCTGACAATTTATGTTATGTAGAAGTTTAAGATATGAGAATAATCTGCTATACTAGCAACACTTAAAAAAAAAAAAAAAAGAGAGAGAAATCAGTAAATATTTCAAGATATTTCCTACAGATCATTTGCTTACTTTTAAGAATTATCTGCATGCTTTCTAAGATGTACTTGTGTGTGTATGCATCAGAAAGATGACTTCCGTTAAATAAGAGTAAAAGAAAATCGAATTGATACAGAATCCTCACATTCAAACACTACTGAGCCTGACCAAGACCATAACATTTCCAACCTGTTTCGCTTAGAGAAAAGTCAAGTGGAGTCATGCGTACTAACCTTGCCTCTTCCAGAAGAAATGCATGCGTATGTGTACGGAGTGTATGGTGTTGAATGAAGTATACATATGTGTATATAGTGATGTATGGTGTATAGACACATATGTGAACTGTGTGATGTAGCAGAGGAAGTCTTTCTCTTTTTGTCTGTCTTTCTCTACAAAAACACATATGCAGACTTCAGTTCCACTACATTGTAAAATAACCATCTTTCCATTGACAAGACTTTAAACAGACTAAACAGTAAAAATATGCAATAAGAAAAAGCATTGAATTCTTAAAATATGAATGGATAAAAAAAACAACAAAAACATGGCAAAAAGGGGTGGGTTGGGAAAGAGAGATAAAATGGAGTTTATTATTCTAAAAATAAGTGTTAATAAAGTAAAGATAAATATATCAATGCATATGTGTATATGCATTAGTTTATCTGTGTGTGTGTGTGTGTGTGTGTGTGCATCTATGAATATTAGTTTGATAGAATATCACATATTTGGCTAAATCTCAATGAAATGCAAATAAAAATAAAAGATCTTGGAACTGAAAATTGAAAGTACCATGGTGTGTGTGTGTGGTGGGTGTTGAATAAATTATCTAAGAAATAAAAAGCATATTAGTGTGTGTGTGTGTGCATGTATGGGAGAGATTTATTGCATAATTAAGGCCACAACACATACAAATATCTTTAACACATACGCACATACATAGTTTGCACTCAGCCACCATCAATCTAAACTATATTATAGTAACAATACATCAGGGAACTTTGAGCTAGGATCTAAATTCTAGATCAAATATATATATATATATATATATATATATAACTACCTAAATGTAATTCTAAAAACTCCCACATTTCATTTTAATTAAAAGTACCCATCTGAAGAGACCTGACACTGTGCCAAAATAAAATTTTAGTTACTACATTGCAGACTTCTTCCATGTACCTACTAACTTCCTTCTTGTTCTCTTCCAACATTATGCGGATGTAAATGTATGTAGGCATGTGTGTGTATGTATATTTATATGTGTGTGTGCATATTATAATATATATATATAGGCAAGTTCCAGAAAAAAAAATACGGAGCCACACATGGGTCTCTATATGTTGCAAGATTATTCAGAGCTAAATCATCATAAATTTCTTGTGTATGTGTGGTTGTATAAATGTGTGTGTATACACACACACACACACACACACATACATACATACACACACATCTATATCTGTGTGAGCATGTATATGCATCTTATACACATCCAAATAAATATTCCCTTCTTTTTCTCTCTCCCAACTCATCAATACATACATACATATATATATATACATGCATATACACATATATATATATATATATATATATATATATATATATATATATACTCATCAGGCTCTAAGTGTATGTGTGTGTATGTAAATATATATAATATAAATATATCCATAGAGAGATAGATAAATAATGTAGATATGCATATATTTATACACATATATATCCATATATATATAATATATTGTCTGTATGTTTAGTTGTGTTAATGTGTGTCTATTATCTACATATTACACAAATAATGGGGTTTCATTTAAGTTAAGTTTGGTTTGTGATGTGCTTGTATTTGTTTTGCTTGAACTGCAGTTTTGCTTTCAACTTCCTTCTAAGAAGGCTGCATATGGCAGCGGCATTGCTGTAGAACTGACCAAGCTGTCTGCTGCGAGGTACTGGACTTATTGCAGATCATATTTTCACCGACTGTTTCCTCCGTGACAGTTTAGACCTAAGGAAAGAAACAAAACAAAAAAGTATAAAAATAAATAAGTAAAAATGCATGAGGTGAAAGTGCTTTGTTATTTTAGCATGAAACATCAACCCACCCACCCTGCTTATATTCATTTGACCCTTCGGTAGTTAAACTGTCTATATCAGACCCTAATATTTTAACTGTTTTACTAAGGTGTCAGGTGATGCCCATGAGGGTGCTTGACTGTTCCAATGCTTTAGCCAGGCCATTACCTATGGTAATACTATAAGCATGTTGGCTTGCTTCAGTGGGTTCCATTGAACCTTGTGGTGTGAAACCAATTGAGGCACTTAATCATAAATCTGCTCGATAAAAGTCCACATGAGGCAAACAACAACTGAATCAAAAACAAACCACAATAATGGAGTTTATATGTGGTCACGTGATTAACTAAAAATAGCAGTCAAATCTCTGAAATCGATCCTGCTATTTTAAGAGAGGAGAAGGACAAACAGAGTAGATACTGTAGTTTGAGATATACAGAACAGCAATAGGATCATGATTGAAATGTCATTGATCATGGATCTGTTTGATCAAGGCTGACCTAGGGTTAAGCCAAAAAAAATGAATAAATAAATGTAGTTTACCTAATTCGGCCAGCGAGAAGTGGATTGATGGCATATAGCCAATCATGGAAATCTTTGTCATCAAGAGTTTGCAGGAAAAATCCTCTATGTTTGGTCATTACAGAGAATGTGTTTCGAGTCTGAAGTGAAAGCAAGATAAACAAATATTTAATAGCACATTTTATATGTGTAAGTGAGAAAGAGAGAGGGAGAGAGAGAAGGGGAAAAGGCAAACAATAAAGAGAGAAAAATTAGAGGGAAAGAGAAATAGAGACAGACCAAAATATGTTTGTAGAAATACACTAAAATATGATACACATAAGGACACATTCACACATACCCACACATACAGAACACATGCACACACACTACAGAAGAGGGAGTAGGAAACGTATCTACAGAATACAGAATATGGTACACCTCTACACAACACAGAATATGATACACCTCTAAAAAATATAGAGAATGACACATCTATATGGAATATAGATTATGGCACATCTACACAGAATATAGATTATGGCACAGATTTATAAAATAGAGAGTATGGCACATCTCTACACAACATAGAGTATGACATAGTTTTACAGAATATAGAAAATGGCACACATTTACAGAATATAGATTATGACACACCTATACAGGACAGAGTATGACAAACTTCTTCAGAGACTAAGTCACAAGTAAATGTATAAATAAATTGAATGACATATACCTTGAGCATAGCTTGTTGATCTTCACTATATTCAATCTGAGCTGTGGCTAAGTTAATCAGACCCCTTTCAACGGGATCCTTCTCATTGTTGTAGATATACACATAAGGACGACGGACAACCTGTAAAATAAAACAAATTATCAGTTAATGAATTTGTATACATATATTATTATTATCATTATTATTATTGAGTGAAAGAGCATTGCATGCCATCAAAGTGACACTGGGGTAAAATATACGAAGCCCATTATACCCATCATGACTACCCGTCTGATAAGGGTATGCCAGGCACATGCTTCACAACCATATGTGCATGACATGGTGATCTCATATCAAGATAGACAATGCATAACCTTGTAGGTGGAGTCCAGTTAGAATTTTCTTCAAGTCGAGTAGCCCATCCTGCTCAAAAGGTCCCTGAATAAGGGTTGTTTAAAGATGTTGAACAAAACACCCAAGTTTCCAGAGGTGTGTTATTCAAACCCCATAGAATTCCTCTCAACACATTGCTACGATGCTTCCCTACTACTTCTGCTTGTGATCAGAGATGCACTCATCATCAG
>NC_142951.1:24675670-24678170 GCF_046866305.1 Octopus bimaculoides | reverse complement strand
ATAGCTACATTGTGCCTCTCTAGTTCATAAGACACTACATAACATATTTCAAAAGTAACTATCTCTTTTTCTTTTGGTGGAGACATGTCACGTGATTCAGAGGTACAGGCATGGCAATGTGATTAAAAAAGCTCACTTTGCCTCCATGTAGTTTCAGGTTCAGTCTGGGAATTGAAACCGCAATCCTACGACCGCGAGTCCACTGCCCTAACCACTGGGCCATTGTGCCTCCACGATCAGGCTGTACTTGTACAGTAAACTCCCCCTCATCTGGCACTCAAATAACCAGAATGCTCAAGCAACCAGCACCCAGGAAAAAATGAAAGAATGCATTGTTACTAAGAATCAGGAGTACCTACTTTGGCATGGTTTCTATGGCTGGATATCCCTCCTAATGCCAACCACTTTCTAGCATGAGTTGGGTGCTTTTTTTTCATGAAGCCACCATGCAGTCTTCAAAATTACAAACCACAAGTGGACAACTTTATGCCAGAAGATGAAGGGTAAGAGAAGGGTAAAAGTATAGGAGAAGGGGCCAGAGCAGAATATGTTTCTTGTTGTAGAGGTGCTAAATGACTACTCATATTTTAAAAGAGAGGATAGGGGTGATCGGGTGGAGCTGGAAAATGATTAAAAAAATTAAATAATGGTGATGAAATGTCAGGGTGGGTCTTCACAGTATAAGGGGCAGAGGGACTTTTATGTAAAAATATTTTGTTATGTTTCAAACCCTAGCTTCATATTTATGAATAAACAGAAAACTCCCAAATTTATATATGTATGGTATGTATTCAAATGTATGATGTTTACCAGGGATTATGGCAACAAAATTCTGATAAAGAAAAAATGACATGCACTGTTCCTTCTAAACCATGTTCATGCATACATATTTTATAAGCAACACATACAAACAAAAATTTATGTGCACAAGAAATATATATGTGCATAAAAAGTTAGTTATAAAAAAATATGTAACAATTAATGACAATAGTTATACATTCAGTGTACATATACTTTTGTTATTAGTGTGGTGGGGAGGAAAACAATATGAAACTTTTACAGACATTGACCACTAAAATTTAAAGGGACACATTGGTTTTTGATTAGTTTTATAATGTATAGAAAAAGAAATGATTAACCAGATTTATTACAATTGCTGTGGAAATACTGTATAATAATTATTGTAAAAGTTCACATGTTCAAAACAAAACAAAAAACAAGTGTGGAAGTTTGAACTTTAACAGTGTAAGCTATTAAAGTGCATTGCTATAAATTCAATACAACAAATAAGTTTTTTTGTGAAATACAGTATTTTACTAAATTCCTCTAAATTCTTCATGATTTTCAAAATTAATTAAAGTACAGGTAGTATATTTTGTTAGAAAATATATGCACGAAAGGAATTATTATAAAACTAAATAATTACAAATAATAAGAAATCTGACACCAACCTTAAAATATCTGAAGTGACACTGCTGTCCATGCTACAGTTCTGGTTGCTATTGTTCAGGCTGGTGTTGAGGACACTACTGCTAGTGCTTGCCTGCATCACGTTGTCCATGCTCATGGGGGCAGTCTCATCTTCATCTGAGTTACTGCTAACCATACTCTCATTTAATGCTGTAACAGGCTGCAAAATAACAAAGTAGCAGAGTTCACTTTCTCGAACCTTCAGGGCCCACCTTGAGACTTCAAAAAGCGACTGAAAAAATCCCTGACACAGAAGAATGAAGAAATCAATAGAAAAACTTACCTTGTTCTGAGAGCTGAGGGGTAGACGTCCTTGTAATAGGAGTCGTAGACATTTGGCTGTCAATTCCTTGTTGGCGTCGCCATTAGTGACGAAATCTGGTATAGGTCCACCGGGATTGGAAAATTTCAGTTTCTTATCAGTTCCATCAGTGGAGAGGTCTTTGTCATCATCTCCTTTCAGCTCTTCTTCCTTGGCACGTTGTGACTTGGCTTTTGCATACATGTTGGACGCATCTTTATCAAGTTTGCTCAGCTCTTGAGTTTTGTTTTGTTCACCAAGTTTCTTTCTCAACAGGAGAATGTGCCGTGCCTTCTCTACCTGTTAACAACAACATCAAAGCAAAATACAGTTAGAAATTTGGTATTTGGTTTTGCTAAGACACAACATCCACCACAAAGTCCAGTCTTTGTTGTGTGTCTCAAAATATAAATACACAAAATTATATTCTAACACACAAATGTGGTAGGCAGACATCTTTTGCCAGTCATACTCCATTCACGACAGACAATAAACTCTTACCATTTCCAGTCGAGTGAGTTTCTCAAGTTCCCATTGGTGTTCTAAGATTAAAGAGTCACCACGGGGCCGCCAGCCATTAAGGTTCTCCTCCCCACGAACATAGGTGGAAGATGTATCTAGAACACGACGCTGACGTCTTTGTACACCTACAGCAGAAAAACATAACAATTGTTACTGGAAAATCGTTTTAACACACACACACACACACACAAATATAAACACACATAA